>NW_006399936.1:3213389-3224802 GCF_000299155.1 Elephantulus edwardii | reverse complement strand
CCAGTGCTCATTCTAGATTTTACATCACTTCCCTGGGTCACCCTCAAGTTTGTCATTTTAAGCTTTGAGGTATGGGTGTGTTTAAGGAGAACTGATCAATATCTCTGTGCAGATACCTTTCTTCTATGTGTGGAGTACATTTTCTTCCTTCTTGTTGTGTGCTGTTGGGTTGGAAGCCGCCCATCTCTGATCCTCCAGCAGGTTTCCAGAGGCACAGGAGGCAGGTGCCCATACTTCTCCCGTGAGGCGGCTGGTGGGCTCACACAAAATACCTCTTTCCTTGTTGTGTATCAAGTTAGAACCGACTTATAGCTGACCCTGCAGTGGGTTTTCAGAGACAGTTTAATGGTACGAGAAGAGTTTGTTTGCACATCTTTCTCCTGTGGATTCATAAAGGCCATCATCCCCTTTTCTTTTAGCCCCAGTGATTACTAGGTTGTACTTTTTGGAGCATAGAAACAAACAAGAGCAAATCCACTGCCATCAAGTCAGCGCCTCGCAAGCCAGGGGACAGAGAAGAACTTTCCCACAGGCTGCAGTTAATCAAATGGAAGGGAATGGCCCATCCTTCTGCAGAGCAGCTGGTGGATTCAAACCACAAGCCTTGGGATTATAGTGCAGTTTCTAAACTTGTAAACAACTAAACTGCCAGAGCTTGCAGTGGGTTTGAACTGCTGCCTTTTCAGTTACTGGAGGTTTTTATCACTGTGCCCACAGGGTACCTGTTTAATTGTCTACTCCTGTTATGTTTTTGTTGAGTCAAAACAAAGAGACTCATAGCTGAGCCTCCAGTGGGGTTTTCAGAGGCTGTAAATCGCTGGGAGGAGATTGCCCGTCTTTCTCTGGTGGAGCAGCTGGTGGATTTGAACGGCCTGCCTTGGGCTTGGCAGCGCTCATACATTTTTCTTTTCCTGTCTGACTTCACAGATGAGGGGTAGCCACATCCTGATACTTCATTCGTACCTTCTCCCCTTCGTGAGCCCGTGCATCCAGGCCAAGTGGGGAGGTGAATGGCTGTGACGTCTCCCTCTCAGACCAGTGCCCCCGCCCCATTCCTGTTGCAGGTTAATCGACGGAGTCAACATCACGATGGAGGATGAGCATATGTGGCTGATCCCCTTCTCGCCGGGGCTGGACCACACGGTCACCATCCGTTTCGACCGGGCTGAAAGCATCGCAGGCCTGCGCTTCTGGAACTACAATAAATCTCCCGAGGACACCTACCGGGGGGTAAGCCGGGGACAGCGGCTCCGTCCACTGTCGGGGAAGCAGCATCTTGACAAATGGCCGGCCTGGCTGCCGGAGAGGAGCATAAATCCTCCAGAACTTTCCAGATGGAGCTGGGGGGTTACAACCAGTGAGAAAGTCACCACTGTTTTATTTTGCCTGCAAATGGCTAATGGCGGCAAAGCACGCTGGGTAGACTTGAGAGAATGCAGAGCCTCATTTCTTCTGGGGGAACAAGGGAGGGTCTAGCAGGCCCAGCCCCCAACTTGTCGTGGAAAATTATGGCCCTGTGATCATTGAAGGCGACAGGACCCGGACCCTGAGCTGGGGGCCTCAACAGAATTCATTACTTCATTGTACCCTCACCCCAGCCTCTGAAGGCAGCTGATATTACCCCCTAGGTTTTGGGGTATTACACTGAGGCTCGGAAGGGGTTCAGTTACTTGTTTGAGATTGCACGGCTCAGGCTCCAGACAGCTCTGCTCCACTTGGAGCCCCGTGCCAAGCCCCATGGTGCGTCCTCCCGCTGGATGGAAAAACACAGCACTGTCACAGTATAGAGAACTTCAGAGACTCTCGGCCCCTGGGCTCTCAGAATGGATATACACTGTTGTCTGTTCTGAGAAAGAAGGACACTCAAAGGTCGCTCAGACAACAACCAGCTAGAGCCCCGAAGTCAATGACCTGAGGATGGTCTCAGCTCTGCCCCTCACGGCTGTACATGTGGCGTGATCGTCCCTGGCCTCCGTTTCCTCATCTGTAAACTGAGGTGACTCTTAACACCTGCCTTGTCAGGTCGACGGAACCTTGGCCTCGGGTCCTGAGTCCACTTCAGGCCTCTGTGCCTGCTTTGCCCTAGAACTCCTTTCTTGGGGTCTGCGTGGGGTTGGTGGGGTTGAGCTGAGCTGGCCTTCCTCAGCTCACATGTGCTGTTCCCAGGGCTACCTGGGTCTCTGTAAGCACTCCAGGGCACGTTTTAAAATTCAGGTATATTGGCATTAAAAAATATCTTTCCTTCTACCTTGATACATATGCCCTCGGACCTTTAGATTTCCTTGAGTGATTCTCAGTCTTTCTGGTTGAGCTTCCAGAACCTAAATTTACCATCTGGAATGCTTGGCCCAGAGACTTCGCGTCACAGGTCTGGGCCCCACTGGCTGTGTGCCAGTGACAGGTGCGTGTGGTGCCATGAAGGAGACAGGAGAAGGTTGCCCATCTTTCTCCCTCAGAGCTGCTGTCAGATTCCAGCCACCAGAGAGGTTTCAGCTTGGGTTGGCAGTGCCACTCCCTGCAGATGACAACCCCAAGTTCAGGGTGATAGTGATGACGGCTAATCCTCAGAAAGTGCTCAGAACACCTGCCTCCGCAGGCCCTGCTGGGCATCTGGTTACAAGCCTCTGGTTGTGCTTAAGGAGATGGGGCTTCAGATCCCTTCATTCCTTCACACATTGTCTGTCTTCAAGCCCATGGCATTGCCTCCCTGAACCCCGGTTTCTGTAGCTGTCAGATGGAGTTGATATGAAGCTACTTCGCAGGGAATGAAAGGAAGACAAGCACAGACCAGCTCTGCTTGGGCGCCCGAGGCACTTCCTGGGGAGCTGGTGGCTCTGGGGGATCTGTTGGGGTGCCTTGGCCCCTACTTTTCTCCATTGTAGGTTTACATTTAGGGGGACTCTGTCTACAGGCTCAACCCTGGCAGCTTCAAGCCTGCACTTTGCTGTCTCCACACCCAGCGAAAGAGAAAGTTCACCTTCCCAGCAAGACAGCAAATCCCACGGGCTGTGTCTGTTAGGTCCAGTGCAGTGACATGACCAGTCCTGAACCAGTCACGTGGTCAGCAGGACGCCGGTCTCAGCTTGGCTGGGCCTGGGTCGTAAGTGCAGCCCGAGGCCAGCCTTGGAATCAGACTGAGGGAAACAGAGTGGAGAGCTGGAGAGAGACAGAGACAGGGACCCTGGCGACATCTTTGGGTCCCCACATCTGCCGTGCCTGAAGGCAGCTGGCAGAGTCTGTAGAGAGCTCCACTGCTCACCCAAAGGGTCATAACCACCAGCCACTCTGAGGCAGATAGGTGGGCAGTCTCTTCCCGTGCGGTCTGCAGCCTCTGCAGCTCACAGGAGCGTCAGCCCCGTGTCCATTCTGACTCGACAGCCTGAGTTGACCTGGGTTGTTGGAGTTTATGCGCCCTCTTCTGCTTCACTTGGCTGGCAGGCGATGCCCGAGTGCCGAGGGCACGCGGTTGCTCTTCCTGGACGGCCCTGCCTCCGAGGAGAATCCTTCCGAGTGAGCGGTGGGTGGGCCTCACTGCTGACTGTGAAGTGAGAGGATGCTGGCTTAGCCCCCCCTCTGTTCCAGAGCTGGGGAGCAGAGCACAGGTGTGACTGAGCCCGCTCAGGGGGCCGACCGTGAGGCCCTGAGGTTTACCAGGGAGCCTGGCCTTCTGGCTGGCCCAGCCCAGTCTAGATCTTGGTAAGCACTTCTGGGAGCCAGGCCCTGAGGGGACAGTGTTGGGGCCTCTGCCACCTAGGGAGACCCAGAACCACTGAGGTCACTAGGCCATCATGACCTAAGAAAGTGCAATGAGGTGGATGGAAGATGGCCCTGCCCCGAGTGAAGTAGCTGGGAGACGTGGGGCCGGGTCACACAGGCTGAGTGTATTTTGTGCCGGGTCCTCTTCTGGGTACCTCACAGAGGCCCACTCATCGCCTGGGGCTGAGATGGTAATGATGGGGAGCAGGGTCCATGCCCAGGGCACCACATCATAGTGCCGCAGGGCACTGCAGCTGGAGCTGTGACCCAGCCGCGTCCCTGCCCAGAACCACACGGGCCAGAGAATGCACGTCTGAGTACTGAGACCGGAAACTCTGGCAGCACGGAGCCTGGGGCTCCGTGGTCAGTGCCACCAAGCACAGCACCCGCAGGGTGAGCACACAGCTCTCCCTGCGCCCCACCCAGCCCTTCACACATCCTCCTTCCTGTGTCCACAGGCCAAGATTGTCCACGTCTCCCTGGATGGCTTGAGCGTCTCCCCCCCAGAGGGCTTCCTCATCCGGAAGGGTCCAGGCAGCTGCCACTTTGATTTTGCCCAAGAAATCCTCTTTGTGGACTACCTGCAGCCACGGTTGCTGCCCCAGCCGACCAGGAGGTGAGCGGGCAGCGGGCGGCGGGCACCTACCCTGAATCCGCATACCCAGCGCAGCGGGCGACTCTGAAGCTGTAACTACAGGGGTTTGGAATGATGATCAAACACACCGCCTTTTAACTGGGTCGTTCTCTAAAGCTCAGCCAAGCCTCGCCGGAAACCTGTGGGATGCACCTGCTTTGTCTGAGGCTGTTTGGGTTTCTCTCAGTCTGGAGTGCTTAAGATTTTAAATGCCTCGATGCACTTCCTGCTGGGAAAAAAGGGGAGGCCCCGCCTTGGTTCCAGAAATGCCCGCTGGCCGATTTGGGGAAAGGCTTGCCTTCCCTGGCCCCTGTGTTCCTGGTTTAGAAAGATTCAAGGAGAAAAATAGAGGCTAGCATTTCACACGCTCCCTGGGATTTCCTGGCCCCAGCTTCAGCTGCAGTAGGTTCATAACAATTTGTAAATGCCACGTTAGGTTTACTCATTTAAACCCCCTTGATGTCCAGACGCCAGAGGCCATGCTCGTGAAAGGAAATGAGTTTCCCTTCGCCACGGCAGGATCCGTTCTTGGGCTGGTCTCTGGGAGCAGTCACTTAACTGTAACATTGCTCCTGACATTGAAGAAAGCCGGGGCTGGCTGAGACCAGGGACAGCGCACCCTGGGGAGGAACGTGCGGGGAAGGGAGGCCAGAACTTACTTCCCCAAATAAATGCTTTGTCATGAAGTTTTGTAGTCATAGGTCCCAGAACCCTCCCAGCACCATAAAAGGAGGGGCTGTTGTGTCCATTTTACAGATATGGAAAACTGAGGCCCTGGATGGTTAAGACACTTGCTCAGAATCACAATGTCAACGCCTTCACGGCCCTGCCCACCTCCACACTCAGCTCCCTCATCTCATTGTCCCCAACTTGCCCTCTCTCCTGTCCCTCTGGCTGCCTCCCCAGGGCAGAACCCATCTGTCCAGCTCGTTCTGCCTAACTCTTCTGAAATTTTCTCTTCCTCGATACTGAGGCCTTAGCTCAGGCCAGCCTCCCCACCCACCCACTGAGGCAGCCTGCACCCACCTGGTCACTCGGCCCCCACCCCCCAGCCCCCTGGCTGCGGTCACTCTATGGTCTGACCTCCTCTGTGGAGAGGGGAGCATGGGCAGAGAAGCCTCCAGCCCTGAGCAGGCTCTGGTCACAGCCCTGCTCTGCCACCTACCAGCTTTGTGACCTGAGCGAGTGACTTCCCCTCTCTCTTCTTCACTTTTCTCACCCACGACTCCCGTGCACAACAGCATCCACCTGTCAGGGACACTGGAAGCCTGAGTATCCCTATGGGTAAAGCCATCGGGCAGGTCAGGACCCCACCTCACTGGCTGGTCTGTGTTTTTCAGGCTTCAGGTGAAGAGCCGGGAGCACGCAAGCATGGACTACGAGGCACCGCTGATGCCCTGTGGCTGTATCCTCCACTCTGCCTCTCAGACGCGCATGCAGTGTGTGTGTGTGTGACCTGATGGCTGAGGAGGTGCCTGGCCAGAGCCAGAGTGAGTGCATATGTCTGTATGGTAGCCTAGGAGGCAAAAAGTTACCCTGCCAACCCAGAAGCAGACAGTTTGAATCTAACAACTGCTCCAGGGGAGAAAGATGGGCAGCCTTCTCCCATGTGATTTACAGCCTCCGGAACCCACCGCAAGGTCAGTTCTGAGTCCGTCCTGACTCGACCACAGTGAGTAACACATACGTATAGGGACCGATCCTTGGAGAAGGACATCAAGCTGGGAAGGTTGGAGGGACATCTCAGGAGAGGAGGACTCTGGGTGAGATGGATTGATAGAGTAGTTAGGGCAATGGAGGTAGGTGTGTCAGAGTCAGTGAGACCAGCTCAGGACAGGGCAGGCTTCAGCGCCGCTGTCCATAGGGTCGCCATGAGTCATGGGTGACTTGACGGCATGTAACAACAACAACATGTATGTGTGTAAGGAGCTCTGCTAGCATAGACTGCAGTGTGTTGGGCTGTTAACCAAAGGGCCTAAAGGTTCAAATCCACCAGTGAGCAGCTCCTCAGGATATAGCAGGACAGTCTCTTGGTAAGCTTTACCATTGCCTCGGAAACCCACTGGTGCTTCTCTGTGAGTTTTCATTGACTTGATGGCAGAGAAGGATACATACATGTGTGCAATACACCCTCATGGTGTAATGGTTAAAAACACTCACCTGCCAACTGAAAGGTGGTTAGTTTGAAGCCCTCTGCCTCTCTGTGCCCTTCAGTAGATTTGGAAACTGCCTGGGACAGCTCTACTCTGTCCTGCAGAACAGACGTGATTTGGAATGGACAGCAATGAGTTTTAGGGATAGTCCCTTAAATATGTGAATAAATATACTTCTATGATACACACACAAACACACATATGTCGCTTAGAAAAGATTTGAGGTCACACATATTTTAATAGGCTTCACTCCCAGGAAGAACATTTTTTTTTCTCTTTGATCTCTGAAGACTGAGAAAGAAAATTCTCAGTGTTATCTAATGCCACTGTTTACTTCGTTCCTAGCACCATTAAAGCCTGGTTTTCCTTAATCCAACGTCCCAGTCATTTTCCAGTTTCAGCTCCTGACCAGCTGGGGCGACCCCTATTACATCGGCCTGACGGGCTTGGAGCTGTATGATGAGCGAGGAGAAAAGATCCCCCTGTCGGAAAACAGTATCCTTCCCAGGGCTGGGGCCTTGGCCAGGCCACGGGGAGCTCAGGAAGGCCGGGCAATGAGCAGAAGTCCAGAATGGACAGGAGTCAGAGGCCAGACACCACATAACAGGGGCTTTGCTTAGAGCCAGAGGCTGACTCTTGGGTAGAGGACAGAGCAGAGGACAGTCCCCAGCCCCGCCCATCGACCAGTTACAGGAGCCCGTGAAGCAGAGAGCCCCTTATAACAGAGGGTGAGGGAACCGGGGGAGGCCGCTAACTGCACCCTCCCTCAATACGGGGACCGTGGGCTTCTGAAGGCGGCTCCAGTCTCTCCCTGAGAGAACCCTCCAAGGATTCCTGACCAGCACGAGAGAGGCTTACTAGAGCTGGTCAACCCCACAACTTGCCTCACGTCTGTTTGAGGGGCCCTTGGGTCCTAGTTGGATCTTTTTCTACCCTCCTCAGGTGCCACCCGAATCCTCCACTGGGCTGAATTGCTCTTGATGATTTGTTGACTTTTAGTGATTCCTTGGATCCGTAAGGCTCCCTTTATCCCACGTGGAGGCTTAAAAGTGCACGAGCAGTCGTAGGATGAAGGTTGTTATATACCCATTTAACAGATGAGGAGACGGGCCAAGAAGTGCTGCATAACTTGCCCAGGACCATGCGTGGGCTTTAATGATGGAGACAGAACTGGAAGCTGGGTTCTCAGCACCATCCTGAGGCCTGTTAGCTGGGCAGCAGCGGCTGGGTCATGCCAGGCCCGAGGGTCCACCTTGGTGGTCCTCACACGCTGAAGCGTGATCGGGCCGCTAGGTGTTCACTTCCCGAAGAACTCAGAGTTTGCCCCCCACCCTCTGGAGCAGCAAGGGCATTTTTAAAGCCCCCGCCTCAGACACTTTTCCCTCCGCCAGCTATCTGCCCGGTTCTGCGTGTTCGAACTCAGCACTGGCCACCTCATCCTTTCCCTTTCTCACACTCACTGTCTTCTTCCACCGTCCATGTGCGCACGCTCTCTCTCTCTCTCTCACACACACACTCTTTCCTCCCACTCCCCTCCATGTGTTCTCTCTCTCTCTCTCTCTCTCTCTCACACACACACACACACACACACACACACACACTCTTTCCTCCCACTCCCCTCCATGTGTTCACTCTCTCACACACTCACTCACACTCAGTCTCTCCAGCCTCCCCGTACTCCCCTGTGACCTCCCCTCCCCACACTCCCCCAGCTTCTCTGAGCAGCCACACTGGCTCTCCCCGTGGTCCCCAAGCTGCCAGGCCCCCTGAGAGTGCCCCAGCACCCCACCTTCCAGTTATGACAGCTGACAGACCTCCTCAGATATCGCCGCCTTCCCGGACAGCGTGAACTCCCTGGAGGGCGTGTGCGGGGACGTCCGGACCCCTGACAAGCTCATCGACCAGGTCAACAACACCAGTGATGGCAGGCACATGTGGCTGGCCCCCATCTTGCCAGGTCTGGTGAGTTCCCAGTGGCCATGGCTCCCAGGTGGGGACTCTGAGGCCCAGGTGGCTCCCTGTCCCAGGCCAGGTTACCCTCACCTAAGTCGGGTAGCTGGGAGCTGCCAGGAAAGGCCAGGTTTTGCCGAACATCATGGGGAGGCCATCTCTCCGAGGCCTCTGGTTCTTCCCCTTTGCTCTGAGGTGGCCACCAGAGCGAGCAGTGGTCAGATGGCAATCTGAAGCTGGGATGCCGGGGGTCACAGGCCTGGGCACCTGAGCAGGGCCGGTCATGGTTGGTTCCCTGTGGTTCGGTCCACTCTGCCCTTTCCTCCAGCTCTGTGCTGTCACTCCTTACGTCACCAGCCACTTGACCCCAGCACAGCCGGCCGTGCCCGTTCTCTGACTCTGCAGCTGCGTGGTTCTGCTTATCTTTTTTTCCGCCAACTTACTTTGTTTTATTATATAAATAAATTTTTTTTATTTTATACTTTTCTTACAAAGTTTGCATACATTGTTTTCCACACCTGATCTTTTCCATTTCCTATACCCACCTCTACCTCCACTCATCACATTGTGTGACCCTGTGATTAACCAGCCCTCCCCTCCGCCCATCCTCACCCCTCCTCTGCTTCCCCTCACACACACACCTTGGATCCTTAATCACATTCCACAATAATGGAGTGTTTGTCCTTATGGGACTGAGTTAGTTCACTTTCTACTTATCTTTCTGCTCTAAGGCCCGGCAGTGAGCACAGGCCTGGTCACCTCTGCCTGACGGGACAAGATGGCCCAGGAGGTGGGGCCAGTGGACCATGGGAATTGTCACTGTCTCAAATGGGCAGAGCACCCCCTCCCGCCTCTTCCTTATCTGGGATCCAAACACCTGGGTCAAGATGTGCAGCCAGGCCTAGGACATCCCTGAAGTGTCCCTTTACCAACTGCATGTGGTGGGTGTGAGGAGGGACCCCCACTTCCTCTCTGAACAGCCATCGGCATTTTCATGACTGAGGCCCTAAGCCCCCGCCCCAAAGCGTGTTCCCCGTGAAAGTCCGTCAGCTTTGCCATGCTGGGCCAGCCCCTTGGCCCTCGTCCCACCAGCGCACGAGAGGAGGAAGCGTGGCTCTGCCCCCAGACCTGCGGCTCTGGTCCTGGTGCTCAGTCAGTCCAGCCGCTGGCATCCTCAGCCCGTGCTCATGGGCACTTGCCACGCGAAGTCCTTTGGGAGTGGGGTGAGTCTCCTCACCGGACTCAAATCTTGACCCACGAGACCCCCCCAGGCACTGAGTCCGAGGGCCTGCTTAGGCCTTGTGTGTGTGAAGGCCACACCCCGTGGCTGGCCCTGCGTGTGGCACTTCTGCCTTCCAGGGTTACTGTGGGTTAGAGAGCTTGCCAGCCAGAGCAGCAGTTTGGTGCTGTCAGGGGTCGCCTTAACGGCCGAGTTGTCCCCCTGATACAGGCAGCCCCTTCCCACTGGACGACAGGACAGAGGCCGGAAGGTGCCGAGCTGGGCCTTTAGTGCCTTTGCTTTGCTTTGCTTTAATTGATGCAGCCAAGAAAAGGACCAGCAGGGGCCAAGGCAGGCTGGATGCCTGGGACAGGGCTCCCCGAGGGATGGTGGGAGAGAAACTGTGGGGTGCAGGGTGCGTGGAGGGCCATGCCAGGCCCAGAAACACCCTCCAGAGCCAGCTCGTAGCAAACACAGCACACGTGATCCGCCTGCAGAGGGGCACCTGCCCACCACGTACCACGCTGGCAGGTGTGGGCTGAGGTGCCAGGGCCTCCTGCCTGGCTACCCCCTGCCCACCGCAGGCCCCCTGGCCCAGCCCAGCGCCTGTTTCCAAACATGCCGCCTTTAATCAGTCCTTCTGTCTGACAGGTGAACCGGGTGTATGTGATTTTCGATCTACCCACCACCGTGTCGATGATCAAACTGTGGAACTACGCAAAAACCCCCCATCGTGGGGTGAAGGAGTTTGGCGTAAGTACTTATTTGCAGGGCTTTTTGAGATAATTATGCTCGTTGGTAATTAGGCCGCCAGCAATTCTCATTTGTCGCAGTTTGATTTACTTCTCTTTGTTGCAACCTTAGACACAAACTGCCTGGGCCTCTGATGCTGGGGAATTTGCCATCCAGCCGTGAAATTCAAAACCTCCCCCGGGGAGATCAGAAAGGGGCTCCTCCTCTGTCTGTCTCCTGCTTGAAGAGCAGGGCTTGGGAGGTGGCGGTGGGGAGAGCAGGGCCAGGGAGCCGTCTCCCCTGGTCTCTGTGAAGGTTGGCAGTAGCCCCTCAGTCCCAGCATCCTCTGCAGGCATGTGGTGTTAGGAGCCTTTGCACCTGGGCGTGTACCAGGACAGGTGTGACACACAGTGTGTCCACAGCCAGAGGGCAGAGCCAGGCCTCTGGATGGTGCAGTGCGTGGCCTCCCCTCAAATGTAGGAAGGAGGTTTGAACCCAGCTCTGCCCAGCTTTCTGATCTGAGATTTTTTTTTTTTCACCTTAATTCCTGTTTCCCAGACGCCAGACTTTGCCTTAGGTGTTGCCAGTGACACAGCTTACCCCTGCTAGTCACCACTGAACTGCATCAAGTTACCTCGCCCTGAGCCTTGTGGCGCTGACATCAGGGTTTGCTGTTTAGTTACACGTTCCTGGCCAGTCCCCCTTGAAGTCAGGGTTCCTATCAGAATGGTTGATGTGGACACACAGCGTGGCCACATGCTGGGGCCGGGAGGAGCTCGCTGTCCCCCACCCACCCAGCCCCTTGCTGGTCACCAGTCGCTCCCAGAGCTTCCCTGTGTGCCCCGCCCAGCTCCTGGTGGACGACCTGCTGGTGTACAACGGGATCCTGGCCATGGTGAGCCACTTGGTAGGAGGCATCCTGCCCACGTGTGACCCCACGGTGCCCTACCACACCATCCTCTTCACCGA
>NW_006399936.1:3212770-3213208 GCF_000299155.1 Elephantulus edwardii | reverse complement strand
GGTGCGTCCCCTCCCGTGGGGTGCGTCCCCTCCCGTGGGGTGCGTCCCCTGCCGTGCGGTGCGTCACCTCCCGTGGGGTGCTTGTCCCCTCCCGTGGGGTGCTTGTCCCCTCCCGTGCGGTGCATCCCCTGCCGTGCGGTGCGTCACCTCCCATGGGGTGCTTGTCCCCTCCCGTGCGGTGTGTCCCCTGCTGTGCGGTGCGTCACCTCCCGTGGGGTGCTTGTCCCCTCCCGTGCGGTGTGTCCCCTGCTGTGCGGTGCGTCCCCTCCCGTGGGGTGCGTCCCCTCCCGTGGGGTGCTTGTCCCCTCCCGTGGGGTGCGTCCCCTCCCGTGCGGTGCGTCCCCTCCCGTGCGGTGCGTCCCCTGCCGTGCGGTGCGTCCCCTCCCATGCGGTGCGTCCCCTCCCGTGCGGTGCGTCTCCTCCCGTGTGGTGCGTCCC
>NW_006399936.1:3198416-3212670 GCF_000299155.1 Elephantulus edwardii | reverse complement strand
GCGTCCCCTCCCGCTGGGTGTGTCCCTCCTGCAGGGTGTGTCCCCTCCCTTGCGGTGCGTCACCTCCCGTGGGGTGCTTGTCCCCTCCCGTGGGGTGCTTGTCCTCTCCCGTGGGGTGCTTGTCCCCTCCCGTGCGGTGTGTCCCCTCCCGTGCGGTGTATCCCCTGCCGTGCGGTGCGTCCCCTGCCGTGTGGTGCGTCCCCTCCCGTGCGGTGCGTCCCCTGCCGTGTGGTGCGTCCCCTCCCGTGCGGTGTGTCCCCTGCTGTGCGTCACCTCCCGTGGGGTGCTTGTCACCTCCCGTGGGGTGCTTGTCCTCTCCCGTGCGGTGCGTCACCTCCCGTGGGGTGCTTGTCCCCTCCCGTGGGGTGCGTCCCCTGCCGTGCGGTGCGTCCCCTGCCGTGCGGTGCGTCCCCTCCCGTGCGGTGCGTCCCCTGCCGTGCGGTGCGTCCCCTGCCGTGGTGGTGCGTCCCCTCCCGTGCGGTGCGTCCCCTGCCGTGCGGTGCGTCTCCTCCCGTGTGGTGCGTCCCACGGCGGCCTCGACCCTGACACACGTACAGCCTGTCGGCTGATCCCCTCGCCCATCCCTGCCCGCAGTAACCAGGTGGAGGACCAGGACATCCAGATGATGAACGAGAGCCAGGTCATCACCAACTGCAGGCGGAAGCAGAGCGCTGCTGCGGACCCAGGTCAGTGTCCTGTCTCACCCCCCACCCAGGCTCCCTCCTGGGGAGTCTGGACCAGAGAATGTGGTGGGGGTTTCCCTGCACCCACTCGTCTCCTGTTCTTCAGGTCACCTTCCTCCCCCCCTTGGGAGCTGCCCCAGAAGCTGGCCTGGGTGGAGGGCGGTGAGGCTTGGTGCAGACCAGCTATCTGCTTCCTGCAGGCCCCCCGCCCCCCATGGCAAGATGCAGTGTGCCCTGTGTTAACGGGTCTGGGGGAAAGAAGCCGTCAGGAGCTCAGCCCTCCTGACACCTAAGCGCCATGGGTGAAACGGGCAGGAGCCGAGTAAACAAGCTGAAGGGAGGACTTGTGCTGGCCTGAGGAGCTCTGGAGCCAAGTGGTCAGGCCGGGGCGAGGAATGGGGGGCAGGTGAGCTGAGACCTACAGGAATCCAGGCCAAACGAACGGCCAGTGCAAAGCCTTGAGGCAGGTTGATCTCAGTGTGTCACAGGCACATCCAGGAGACCACTGAGAACAGGGCCTGGAGAGGCCGAGAGCAGGAGATGACGTGGGAGACACAACCAGGGCAGAGCCATGCTGGCCATGCTGACGGTACAAGGAGGGCCACTGGGGGGGTTCACCAAAGCACAGCACATGCCCTCACGGAGGTTTCTTTAAAGATAATAATGCAGGAAGCGTCAAAAGGCGATACAAGAATTGCCTGCTGCTCAGCCGTTTCAGGGAGTAGCATCTGACTGAGAACTGAAGCTTTCAGAGGCAGGAGACAGGCTCCACTGAAGGCATTGACTAAACCCCCAGGCTCCGGGAGCTGATGGGACACCGGTGGAGATGCAGCAGAGATGCTCTCAGTCATATATACCAAGAATTTCGGAAGACAGCTGTCTGGCCAGCTGATGGGAAAAGAGCCATATTGGTGCCCCTTCAAAGAAAGGTGATAGGACATTATATGGAAATTGTTGAACAATAGCATTGCTACCGCACACAAGTAAAAAATCCTGTTGAAAATCATTAAAAAGCTGCGGGAGAAGTATATAAACAGGAAACTGCCAGAAATTGAAGCCTGATTCAGAAAAGGATGTGGAATGAAGGATGTCTTTGCGGACTTTGGATGGCTCTCGGCTGAAAGCAGAGAATAATATTGACTATGCAAAGGCAACAAATTATGACTAGCACTGAGAAGAAGGGGAATCCCAGAACACTTAATTATGCCCGTACAGAACCTATGCCTAGACAGAGAAGCTTTCGTCCACAGCGAGCACGGAGCAAGGCGTGGTTTAAAGTCAGGAAAGTTGTGCATCAGGGTTACGTCCTTCCTCCGTATCTGCGCAGTCTGTATGCTAAGCAGATACTCAGAGAAACTGGATTCTGTGAAGAAGGATGTGGGGTCAGGATCAGAGGATCATTTACAACCTGTCTTAGGCAGATGACACAGCCTTGCTGGCTTAAAGTGAGGAAGAACTGAAAATGTGCTGCAGAAGATCAAGGACTGCAGTCTTCAGTACGGATTGCATCTCAGCATCAGGAAGACAAAAATCCTCACCACTGGACCAGTCAATAAGCAACATCATGATGTTGTTGTCTTTATGAGGCATCAAGTTGCCTGCAACTAGTACTGACGCTATGTACAACTGCCCTAAACCCTGCTCTGCCCTGTGCCAATCTCACTGTCTCCAACATACCTACCCCTGTTACCCCTGTCACTGAATCAGTCCCCTCATTGAGGGTCTTCCTGTCCTGAGCTGTCCCTCCACCCTCCCAAGCATGATGTCTCTTGCCAAGGACTGGTCCCTCCTTGCACCATGTCCAGAGTATGTCAGACAAAGCTTCAGAATCCTTGCCTTCAAGGAGCAGGCTCACTTAACCCTCTCCGGGACGAACCTGTTTGTTGTTTTAGAAGCAGATGAATCAAATGTTGAAGTTGTCAACATTGTCATGTTAGTTGGATCCACAGCCAGCACCGTTGGTACCAGCAGTCAGGAGACGTATTGCCCAGTGCAAGTCTGTTGTCACGATCTCTCCAAGTTACCAAGGAAGAGTGATGTCCCTTTGAAAACTGATATGCACCTGATTCAGCTCGTGGTCTTTTCAGTCACTTGCTGTGCATCTGAGAGCTGGACAGTGAATAAGGATGACAGAAGAAGAATTGCTGCCTTTGAGTTGTGGTGCTGGAGAAGAGCACTGAACATCCCACGGTCTATCAAAAGAACAGTTATGTTTTGGAGAAAGTGCAGCCAGAGTGCTCCTTGGGAGCGAAGATGTTGTCCTTGCTCTCACATACTTTGGACATGTTGCTAGGAGATGCCACGCCTGGGCGTCTCCTTGAAGAGGGACATCATGTTTAGGAAGATGGAGGGTCAGCGAAAGTGAGGAAGAGCCTTGACAAGGTGGACTGACAAAGTGACCGCAGTGATGGGGTCGAGCGTGTCAGAGACGAGGACGGCACAGGATAGGACGGGCTGCACATTGTTCACGGGGTCGCTATGAGCTGTACTCAACAGCTCCGAACCCCAACTACAGCAACAGCATGCAAAGACGTTTAACTGTGTGGATCATGACAAATTCTGGGTGACATTACAAAGGTTGGAAATTCCGGAATGCTTAATTTTGCTCATGAAGAGATGATCTAGAATAGACCGACAGTCAGTCATACAAACAGGACGGATACTGTGGTTTAAAGCCAAGGAGGATGTGTGTGAGGGTTGTGTCCTTTGACCATATTTACTCTGTGCTGAGCAATGAATCCGAGAAGCTGAACTATATGAAGAACATGGTCTCGGGATTGGAGGAAAATTCATTAACAATCTGTGATGTACAAATAATACAAGTTGAAACATTGAGTATTAAAGATCAGACTCCATCCTCCTCTGGGAATCATATTTCATCCTTCAGGAAACAAACATCCGCACAGCTGGACCAATAAGCAAATTCATGATCGAGAGAAAAGACTCTGGGACTCCAGGATGTCATTTCTGGGGTCCACATCAGCACCCATGGAAGCAGCAGTCAGGACACCAAGTGACCTACTCTGTTGGGCACGTCTGCTGCTGAAAAACAAAAATGTAAAAACAAACAACTCCTTGCGCGCTGCCATCACATCAGAGCTGCCCCTCCCGTAGATTCCCAGAGGCTTAAATCACGGGGAGATCGCCCCTCTTTTTTTTCTCGGAGCAGCTGGTAGATTCGAGCCGCCCACCTCAAGGTACTGACGAGGCCACCAGAGCTCTCTCAGACCTCTGTAAAATATTAAAGAGCAAGATGTCACTTTGAGGACTGTGTGACATGAAATTGTCAAACTCCTGATATGAGTAGGGAGACCAAAGAGGAACCGATGCTTTTGGACTATGGTGTTGATGAAGAAGAAGGGATATACAGTGGGCTGGGGGGGGGGAAGAAAAAGAATAAATAATACCTCTGGAGCAGAAAGCGCCTTAGAAATGGGGACGGTGAGGCTTCGTGTCACGTACCTTGAACGTGTTGTCAGGAGGGACCAGACCTGGAGAAGGACGTGCTCTGTAAATGCATCGTAAATGAGGACCCTTGGTGAGAAGGGTTGACGTGGTGGCCGGAACAGTGGGCTCAGATGCAGACGTGGTTGTGAGGATGACGCAGGAGCAGACGATGCTTGGTTCTGTTGTGCACCGTCATTATGAGTCGGGACCTGCCAAATGGCCCCTAACAGCGAGACAGTTATGAAGAAGGGCTAACTTTTACATAGTGTGAGGGACCGTGCTTCTGTAAAGTTGTTGTTGTTATGTGCCGTCGAGTCGCTTGCGACTCATAGCGACCCTATGTACACCAGCCCTAAACCCTGCTCTATCCTGTGCCAATCTCACGGTCTCTGACACACCCGTCCCGATTACCCCAGTCACTGAATTAATCCACCTCATCGAGGGTCTTCCCCTCCTGCGCTGTCCCTCCACCCTCCCAAGCATAACATCCCTCTCCAAGGTCTGGTCCTTCCTTGCAACGAGTCCAGAGTATGTCAGATGAAACTTCAGAATCCTTGCCTCCAAGGAGAAGCCTGGTTTTACCGTCTCTAGGGTGAATCTCTTTGTTCTCCTAGCAGTCCATGGTATGTTCTGTAACCGAATTAATCCTCACAGCAAAGCCAGGCCTCGCCAGGAGTCGTGAGCAGGGAAGCTTTGGTGGAGGGCGCTGGGAGATGGAGTGACTTTGCTGGGAGATGGCAGGACTTTGCTGGGAGATGGAGGAATTTGGCGTTGCTGACGCTGGGACCAGAGCTGGACAGCAGGAGACCAGGAAGAAGCACAGTGGGCAGGACTTGGTGGGCCCCTGGGAGTGGATTGTGGAGGGGGAGGCTGTGATCATCTTGCCCCCTTTCCCACAGCCTGCCAGGCACTGGGGTCACTAATCTGTTCCAAGCAGACTTGGCCGGAAAGCCAGGGGCGGGAGCAGGGCTCGAAGGTCCCAGAGGCCCAGGTCTGAGCTCCAGCTGGTGCCACCCCAGCCCAGAACCTGGGTGGCCCTCGGCGTCCTCAGCTTTATAAGGCAGCTGGTGATAACCTGCAGGTTTGTGAGATGAGAAAGTGAGGTCCAGACTCAGCAGTTAGGTGTCTGAGGAGCATTTGACTTGGGTCAGATAGCTCTGAGTTCAAATCCCAGCTACCTCCTTAATAGCAACAGGAGCTTGGAGAAGCCCCTACTCAAGCCTCAGTCTCCGCTTGAAGTGAGCGGGCCTTTCGTGGTCTGCCCCATCATAGAGCCCCAGTGAGACACGGGTGAGAGGCTTTGCCCACTGCAAGGCGGTGGTGCCCCCTTGGCTTTCCACCTCTGCCTCCAGCACAGCACAGCCGCCTCCTGACCTCAGAGGGAGCAAGCCACCTCCCACGACCTCACAGTGTGTGGCTGTGAGCGAGGGTCCCCAGCTGAGCTGCTTGGGGGTCATGCAGGATGCAGGGCAAGGCCGGGTGTCCAGGGCCCCCAGAACTGCTCCTGTCCACTCATAAGCCAGGTTCAGCTCTATTCAAGACACTTGTCCCTGGGCCCACCCCAGGCCCTTCCCCCAGGGGAGTCAGGCAGTGGAAACATCGGGCAACAGCCCAGCAATGTGGGGCCACACCATCCCCGGGAAGAAGGGGGCAGGGTGCTGAAGCCCCTCAGGTCAGAGTCAGTGACTCAGATCCCTGTGCTCCCCTTAACAGCCTTACGCCCTCAAACTTGCATAAGCGGGAAGGAGCCAGCCAGGCGGTGGCAGTGCTGACCGACGGGGGGACAGTGGCCCTGGACGGCAGACAGCAAGTCCCGACCCCTGATGGAACTGCTTTCCACCCAGCACCTGCCTCCTCCACCCACAGCCCTTGGTGTGGGCCAGCCAGGACCACCAGGGCTGGACAGAAGCCACCTTGGGGCTGAGGGACTCAGAGACATGGCCTGTCAGCTCTGTCCCGAGTGGATCCAGGACAGTAAGGCGGACACAGAGGCCTCCCATCCGGCTCGGTGGTGTCTCCACCTCAAACCACAGTCCCAGCTGCTTGCCAGTTCTGTGTCCCGCCCAGGCCCAGTCATGAAGGAGGGCGCTCAGGGAGGGCTCTGTTGGCCTGACACAGGCCAACGCAGGGCCATGACCCCCTAAGGAGAGCCGTGAGCCAGGCTGGGTTCCCCCAGAGCTGGGCCCCTCTGGTGGGCTTAGGGTCTCTCGCTGTAGTGCTGTGGGCCCTGCTACCATGGCCAGCGTGCAGAAAGCTGGCAAGTCCCCCCAAGAGAGCACACACAGCACGGAGAGAGACACAAAGTGGGCTCTTGCCCACCGGAACCTGGTCCTGCGGGCCCCACACTCCCAGCCCCAGGCCCCTTGCTCCAGCCCAGCTGGCAGACACCCAGGCTGCCTGCCTTCTGCGCCTACCCCAGTGCTCTGTCCTCACTCCTTCTCTTCCACCCCGTTCCCAGCACCCTCAGCTGCAAGGGGCGCAGACTGCATCTATTTCCATCTATGTAACAAGCACAGATCAGGGACCTAATTGGTTTCCCAGTGGTGGGTAATTTCTCATTCCCAATATTAATCCGTTGTTTTCCTGGCGCCCGGCCCAGCCCGCCGCAGCCCTGTGCAGGGATGTGTGTTCCTATGCAACCCGGAGCCCCAGCAAACACTTTACGAGCTTTGCAGCTTCCAGTGTGAGCAGCTATGCAAATGTGCTTTTCCTGGGAGCTCAGGGCTGACGCAGAGATAAGGAATTGCACCTCCCAGAGGAGAGCTGTCTGGTTTCTGTGGCTTCCAAGCCCCCAGCCCCTCTGCTCACCTCCCAGGTGTGGCAGGCACCCCTGACTGCTTCCCTGGCAAAGCTAGGGCCAGCTGACCACCTCTGCAAACCAGTGCTGGTGCTTTAAAGGAACCCAGCGCCCGCCTGAGGCACCAGGAGGGTCGGATTTGCCAGGGAGCGTGCACAAACACTACACGCACACACTCACTCTGGAGTTGGAGCTGACGTTTATCATAATTGTATGTACTGTGCAATTTAGGAAGGGGGAAACTGTACGAGCATTAACTCTAAAATAAATTTCTATTTTTTTTCTTTTGCAAAATCAATAAAAGATGTTATTAAGAATGCCGTCTTCAGCTCCAGATTTGGGGTGAGAAGGAAGGGAACACTTACTTCCTCTGATAACTGAGTCCTTGACTGCTTGCTGGGGCTGGCGGGGCGGCAGGCCTATTCAGAGCCTCATTCTCCCCTCGGTAAATGGGACAGTGACTCAACCTGCCTCCATGGCCAGAGTCCCCTCACCATGTCAGACAGAGAGCAGCCAGTCCACAGAGAGGGGTGGGCACATGTCACTCTCCAGCGCCGACCCACTGAAGCCACTAGCAGCCGTGTGAGGGAGGCTTCACTGTCTGCCACATTTGACAGAGAGAGGCAGAGGAACTGGCTGAGGAGTTTACACCCAGCTCTGAAAGGTCTAGTGCACAGATCCTGAGAGGACACATCCCGTGGGAAAGCACGTCCCATGGGGGGACAAGAGGGAAAGGCCCGTGGGGGGACAGTGGGGCATATCCCATTGTAGGACAGTAGGGCACGTCCTATGGGGGGCCAGCAGGACATGTCCTGCAGGACAGTGGGGCACATCCCATGGGGGGACAGTGGGTCATGCCCTGTGGGAGGACACGGTCTGTGGGCTTGGGTTCTCAGTTTTTCTCCCCCTGTTTTAAATCCTGGATTCCCAGCTCCAGATGCCCCCCCCCCACGCCC
This sequence comes from Elephantulus edwardii, assembly GCF_000299155.1. Classification (NCBI taxonomy): domain Eukaryota; kingdom Metazoa; phylum Chordata; class Mammalia; order Macroscelidea; family Macroscelididae; genus Elephantulus; species Elephantulus edwardii. Next base: position 3,204,787 of record NW_006399936.1, on the reverse strand, counting down.
TGCTGCCTTCCAAGAGCTTGTTGGCATCTCTTGGCTGTGGACAAAGCTGCCTTCAGGTGGCAGGCAGGGTACCCTCCAGTGAGTTTTCAGAGGCTGTGAATCTCTCGGGGATTCACCCTCCTGTGGGGAGCTGGTGGAGTTGAACGACGCGTCTTTGCGGTGACAGCACCACTCCTTAGTTACCTTCATTCAAATATCAGAGTCCATGTTCAAGTTCACAAGACAAGGAGACTGGACCAGGAGCCCCGTCCCAGCAGCCTTCAGTGTTGCCCCCAGGCCTGCATCCGCACTTTGCGTCCGCCTCTGAGCATTTGAATTTGACGACAGACATACAGCACCTGCAGAGGGGCGTCCTCCTGCCCGTAGGGCGTCTGACTGCTCACACCTGTCTATTTCTCCATCTGGAGCAGCTCTGACCCTACAGCCACCATGACAGTTTCCAGTTCCTTCTGGAAAAGCGCTCCCAAGATCCTTTTGGGAAGGACAGTCTTATTTTGTAACAGTCATGAAAATGGGGGATTTTGCCCCTGCTTATTAAGTGAGGGGCAGCTGCCTGGTTCCTAGTCATGTGAATGGGTCACTGCTTAGCTTGTGTCCCCTGAAAAGCCACAGTGGCTGTCAGGTGGGGCTGCTGGAGACACCCCGGAGCTTCTAGAACCCTCTTCACAGATACAGATGTACAAGCAGAAGCTTCGGTAGCAAAAAAGAGGGATCTAAGGCTTTGGGGCTGAAGGTAGTGTTACCTGCCTCCCACCAGCTTCACCCGATGCCGCCAGACCCGTGCAGTCGACCCCTTACTCCTCACTCTCCGCATCCCCCGCCCCCAGCTGCCCACCCCAGGCCTCTGCCCTCAGCCAAGCAGAGAGCCAGCCGCAGTGAACCTGGTGGGCAGCATCCCAGGCCAGGCCGACTGTCTGTCAGGCAGTCAGTGTGTCAGTCAGTCTCGCTTTGAGGAGTCTCCCGATGCCCGAGGTCCCTCAGTGGGCTCAGTCTCCCCTCTATCCTGGACAGCCCAGGCCTCACCCATGAGTGGACAAGCGGAGCCACAGTCCAGCCATGCCATTCACCATGTGTGCACCGCCCCATGCTCCCAGGACAGGGAGGGGAGCTGGACTCCAGCCCCAGCCGGCTGGGTGCTCCCGGCTTCTGTTCACCCACTCAGGGTGCCTTTTCCTGGTTTCCACCCAGGTACCCTATGGCCTCCAGTCTCCTTCCTGTCCCATCAGAGCCCCAAGCAGGTGAAAGGGCAGCCTAGCGGGGCCTCCCTGCGTCACCCATCTCCATCCACCTCCACTCGCAGACGTTCCTTCTCTCCATCCCCAGGGCCAACTTGGCGGGACCCCCACCATCTCCCCTCCCCACTCCCTTTCTCCAAAGCCCTCCCCGCACACAGCTAGGACCATTCAGAATGCAGGTACATCAACCTCTGAACACCCTTCGATAAGGGTTCCTACTGATACGAAAACTGTGACTCCCTCAATGCCTCCAACATTCCTACAGAGCCCCCACAACCAACCCCAGGGCCTTTGCACATGCCCTCTTCCCACACTGCACACAGCTCCCAGCCCTGCTGCCAGGCCCCGCCCCCAGCACAGCCCTCCTTGACTCCTCTGGTCCAGATCATCTCACCTCATCTTGACAGCACCCTTCACCATTCAAAGTCATGCTTGTTACGATTATCAGAGTAATCCGTGTCCTCCACCGGAGTACATGCTCCACGGAGGTGACTACTGTCTCGTTCACCTCAGCAGCTACAGGTCTCCTCTCAGGGCCTGGTACGTGGGTGTCCTTTAGAAAACACTTCTCGAGTGAATGTATTTCAAAGCACTCATGGGGTAGTGTCAGGACTTGAACCCAGGTCCTGTGAGCTCCACGGCCCCAGGCACTGCTTTCCATCCTCTCTTCATGCCCAGCAAGGGATCAGCCTCCTTGCAGCAGTCCCCCTTCCCAAGCGAGGAGACTCCCCCGGCAGGCGGGCTCAGGCCTGGCTGCAGCAGAGGAGCCCATGAATCAAGCTGACATTTCCATTACAACAGGGAGATGAGCGTGCGGCCAGGCTGGACCCGGCTCTGTGTGGGCTCCGGGATGACGGCCCATCACAGCCCCCCCCACCCCACTGAGGGACACCGGCCAGTTAGGTACTAAGGTCTGCACCTACACATCCGCCCCTCTGCCGAGGGAGGTCTCTGACCCCCAGGACTCCGCACTAAGCCGCTGCACACACAGGTGAGGTTGCAGGCCTGGGGCTGATTCACAGCAGCACCTGTGTGATACGCATGCGAGCACGGCCCATCCGTGCACCCATGTGCGCAGGACACACACGTGGGCAGGTGACGTCAGCATGCATGCAGTCATTCAGGGCCAGGTGTGCACGAGGACAGGTGTGCAGTGAGGCTCACGTAAGCAGGTGGCGTAGACACGTGGGGAGGCCTGCACATGCGTGTACCGGTACCGGGCCTGGTGTGGGTGAATGCACTGTTTGTGCAGGTGGGTACAGACATATGCACTAAGCTCATGCATATACAGAGAGAGAGTGTGTGTGTGTGTGTGTGTGTGTGTGTGTGTGTGTGTGTGTGTACGTACGTACGTGCACGTCTGGCTCCCAGCAGAATGCACGTTCCCCCAAGCTCAGGCCTCCTAGGAGAAGGGGGTGGAGTGCCCAAGGCAGAGAGCAAAATGTGAACTGGGTCTGATCAATGCTCGGGTGTTGAAACTGGAAGGCACACGCCCAGAGCCAACAGCCACGGCCACACTGGGCAGAGGATGGCCTTCGAGCACAGGAGCTGTTGGGAAGGGCTGGGAAAGAGGCCTTACATTCTCACTGCATCCCGGTGGGCTCGCCCGGCTCCCACTGCCTGCCCACCACACAGTGCCCCCCACCACAGTGCCCCCCACCGCGCAGTGCCCCCCACCACACAAGCCACCCATTGATGGGGGTGCTCGCTACCTGCCTGCAGGTGAGCCTCAGTGACCAACTTTGCAATTTGACAAGAGGTCCCTAGCGTCCTCTACCCAGCACCCAGCAGGCAGGGACCGGAGGACCTGCAGTCGGAGTGACTGACCCCTGGGACTTGGCAGATGGCAATGACCACTTGACTTGAGTATGCACTGTCCACACTCATCACTCTCTACTTGCACAATTATTTATTGAATGCTTTACTTGAAGCAGACTCTTCTTTTTACGTGAAATGCCCATTTTGGTTTCATCCTAAGCAGTAATGTCTGTGAAGTCGTGGCACGGAGGTGCCCGTTACACAGTTTGGGGTTTTGTTGCTAATACATGTTTACATAAACACAACTATTAAAATAGATAGAAATGTTGCCCATGTGCCGACTGAAAGCCTCTCTCAGACCTCCGGTAGACCACGAGCCAGCAGCAGAAAGACCCTGGTGAGAAAAGCCAGTCCCCGGGCGCCTGGTGCCCAGGCCAGACTCGAACTCCCTCCAGCCCAGAGGCTAACACCAGACACTCCCCTGGCATTCAAGGTCTTTGCTGTTTGGCCCCTGTCTCTCTTCAGAGCCCGTTTACCACCCAACCCAGCAGGTACTCAAGTATTTACTGAAGGAGTAAGAAGTGGATTTCTGAACCATGCCTGTCTGTGGTGAGCCAATGCACGCATGCACAGGTGAATTAATGAATACATGACACACGCCTCGGGATCCCCCAGGCACCCGAGGCTCCAGGCCTCCCCATCCTCTCCCGGCCTCCCGCTGCTGACCGCTGCCGGAGTCTCCACACCAGTCTCTCTCCACCCTCTCCTGAACCTGCCCGCATGCTCCCATCCCTGACCGGGCCCTTTCTTAGACCAGACCACTCCTCTAACTTGGGGTACAGTAAGAATGGAGCAGGGTCCTGCCTCCCCACATTTATCTCTGCTATAGTAATCACCCCAACATGCAGCCCTGGCCACACTCTCTTTGGCTGCTGTTGTTGTTATGTGCCGTCGAGTCGCTTGAAAAATAAAATCTGCTCCCAGACAGAATCCCAGACTCCTCACGGCCCACCTCTCCTTCCTGGTTCCTGCAGTCCCATTCTCAGCACTCCTGTCCCCTTGTCTTTATAGCCTTCCCTCTGGACCTCCCATATGGACCATGGGAAAGTCCCTAGAATGGTCTGGAAGTTCCCCGCAAGCCCGTGCTTACCCGCGTGTGACCCCAGACAACCTTCGTATCCCAGCGTAAATGTAATCTCCCAAAGAATCCTCCAGAGCGCCCCACTCTCAGCCCCTGCATCCACTCCCTTTGGCCAACAACCTTAGCTTCCCCTCCTCACAGCACAACAGCAAACACAAAGCGCTGACTCTGCCAGGCCTTTCGTGTCACCCTCACAACTCGAGGAGGGAGGGATGATGATGGTGAATGTCATTTAATGGAGGAGGAAACGGAGGCACCGAGAGGTCAAAGAACTCGCCCAAAGTCACAAGTAGAGGAGCTGCGGCCTGAGCCCGAGAGTCCTCCGCAGAGCCACGCACCACAGCACGGCCCTTGCCCGCTGCGGGTGTCCGAGGGTCTGTCCTCACATCTGGGAGCTCTGGAGCTCAGACAGCCTCGCACGAGCTCTATCTCAGGTCCCTGCCGCAGGAGGAGCACACAGTAGGAGCACACAGTAGGAGCACAGTCATAAAAGGGGTGGATACACGGATACATGGAGGAAGGCTGCCTAATAAGTGATGCTCGGAAGGACTGATGGATGTCTGATGCAAGGTTGGCAAATAATGGATAGCACTGTTTGGATGGATGATGGACGGAGGAAGATGAAGGATGGCTGGATGGCGAGATGATGAGAAAGGATGGCTGGCTGATGGGTGGGTGGAAGGATGGATGGGAGCATGATGGGTTGATGGATGGTGACGGGTGGGTGGGGGATGGATGAAGACTGGCTGGGTGGTGGGTGAATGGATGATGGATGGACAGGTAGATGATGGCTGTAGATTTATGGATGAATGAGAAGAAAGGGCTCTGCTTGAGGGAAACCTTTAGAGATACTTCTGGGAAGAGATCTGTTTGGAGAGATTACTGGAGTTGGAGTCAATTTTGGTTCAAACTTGAGCTCTGACATTTGCTAGTTCTGTGAACTTGGGCAAGTTCCTTCACCTCTGTGACCTGAAATGTCTTCATCTTCATGACAGGGAGTATTTCTCCAGACGTCTAAGGCCTAGAATTTTATGGAAAGGTGACCCTGGACTCAGGACTAAGGGTCCCCTATGGGAGTCAGGGCATTGCTAAGCTTTCCAGAGAAATGTGGTTCCGCTAACTCCCCAGTTTGGGGCTTGAGTTCAGGGGCCCAGCTCTGGACCACCCGCAATGCCTGCTTGTCTGGCCTCTGCTCTCTGGAGCCCAAGGCAGCCCTGCCAGTCTCTCTCTGTACTTCTCCTCAGCCCAGTTGCTAGGCTCCCTTCCAGCCACACCCTCGGTGCCTGTTCCTCAGCTCAGCACCCTCAGGACTGATGAACACACAAGTGGGGTAACAGGCAGCCCCAAGAGCAACTGGCCTTCACACACAGCAACCAGGCAGGTCAACATGTATTTATTGAGCCCCTGCTGTGTGTCTACCATGTGACCTCCACCTTAGAGCCAGCGCAGCTGTCCCCGCCCCCCTACAAGCTTTGCAACCTCTGGGCACCTTCTGGGTTCCCTGGCTGGCTTCTGGGCACCCAGGCATTCAGTAGCTGGTGTCAATGTTGTTCCTGGTACCAGCCACCCCCTGCAGGCCTGTGGTGATGACAAGAGTTAGGGGTCGCTGTCCCAAAGTAGCCATGTGCAGCACTGTATGTCCCCTCACCCCAGGGCTCTGAGGCCCAGGCTGCCTCGGGAAGGCCAGGCCTGGTGTCTTCCGAGAAGGCTGGCTGAGCTCATAGCACACAGGTCAGACTCCTGGTGGTGCCAGACTGGTGGGCTTGGGGCAGGAGGGTGGTGCCGGCTGTAGCCTGAGGTCCAGGGCCAAGGTGGGGTCTCCGTCACACCCAGTGCCCAAGGACCCAGCACTGGCGGTTCAGCTCTGGTGCTTCCTGTGCAGAAGTCCGGGGCCAGGAGTCCCCCATGTGTAGCTGGTGTCCTGCCAAGAGAAAAAGCAGTCAGCACTGCAACCACAGCGTTTCAACTGCACACCATCCATCCACCATCCCACCCCTCCATCAACACACCATCCACCCATCATCCCACTTTCCGTCACCACACTGTCCTCCCACCATCCCACCCCTCTGTCAGCACACCATCCATCCATCACCCCACCCTCCGTCAGCACACCATCCACCCATCATCCCACCCTCTGTCAGCACACCATCCACCCATCATCCCACCTTTCCGTCACCACACTATCCTCCCACCATCCCACCCATCATCCCTCCCCTCCGTCAGCTCACCATCACCCA
>NW_006399936.1:3102095-3197520 GCF_000299155.1 Elephantulus edwardii | reverse complement strand
CCCACCCCATCACACATATCCACTCACATACCAGTATCACTACCCTACACATCCCAACTTGCCAACATGTCCACTGTTGCTCTCACATCCTTCCCACCTCCATGCCAACACCTCACTCACTCATCTTCTTTCCATCTGCCAATGCTCGAGTCCATCCACCACTACACTCCATCAACACACCACCAACTGCCCTTTCCATGCACACAGTGACCTTTAATCAAGCATGCTGACACACCACTAACCAAATCACCAACCTATCGTGCACTTGCCCACGCATCCATCCTTTAAACTCACCAACTTAACCACGCAACACTCTACCGCTGCCTCCACCCACCAACCCTCCTATGCACCTGCGCACACATTCACCCACCTTGGCCCAAACCACCCACTTGCCCACTTCTACCTGCCTTTCCCTTCCACCTACCCATCCCTCCCTTCAGCTAATCACCCGTCCACACTCCCACCAGCCATCTCAGCCAGCCTGGAACCATTACTCCCACCTTCCCCCATCTCTCTCTCTCTCTCTCTCTCTCTCTCTCACACACACACACACACACACACACACACACACACACACACGCACGCAGACATTCCTGGAATTCCACCGTGTGCCCACACATACTTGAGGACCTGGGGCCATTGTAGGAGATTCCCCTACTCCAGTCCTCAGCTGGCCCTGGAGACATGGTCTCCCAGAGCTGACCTGGAGTAACCCCCAAGTCCCTTCCCCACCACCCTCTTAGATGCACAAGGGTCTGGGTGAGAGCCAGGGCCAGGAAGTTCCTCTATGCTCACGTGCTCACTCTGTTCTTTTTGATCCTCAGGTGACTACTCGCCAGCCTTCCTCAAATATCTTAAGGTCTTCCCCCAGTCATTTCCATCTCCTTGCTGTGCCTAAAAATCTTTCAGCCCCAGTCGAGGTGGGCCAAGCCCTCAAGGCTCAGCTCCACCGTCACTCCGAGAGGAAGCCATCCCTAATGGCCCTTCCCTGACCTAAAGGAGTCCCCGTCCTCCTGGAACACCCACCCTTCGAGCTTCACCCATTTGGACCATGAGCCCATCAGAGATGGGCTGGACCATGCCTGGTCTCTGCAGTGGAGGTTGGAGGTGGGGAGAGAAGGACACACAGAAGGAGATTGGCATGGTGGGGTGAGGAAGGGGAAAACACTCACTGAGCACACACAGCCCTAAACACCAGACTGAATCTCATCTTCACCACAACCTGATGAGGCAGGTGCCACCCATTTTACAGATGGAGAACTGAGGCACCACAGAACAGCTTGCCAGAAGAGTCACAGCCGTGGTGGAAGTAGATTGGCCTAATTAGAAAGAAGCGCGTTCTCTGTGGTCTTGGTTTAGTACTTTGCTCCAACATACTTGTCACACTCGAGGGGCAGAAAGCTCTTCGCAGAAAGCCCTTTAGGGTGGGAATCCCTGTGGGATCCCAGCTCCTCTGTGCACCTCTCAGGGACAGTGTTCATAGTTCCCCCAGAAGAGAACTCAGAATGTTGGAAGAGCAAAGGTCAGATGGGAAGATGCAGACGGTTCTCTGTCTGTGTGTGTGTGTGTGTGTACATGCACTTGGGGCTTTATTCTAGATCTAATATTTTTATCGCTGCTGTGTTGCTAATTTTGACTTTTCTTTTAAGGGGGAGCTGGTGGAAAACATTTTACAAATGTTCTGGAATCACTTGGCCCCAGAAGAAAACCATTTGTCACGGAAACTTTCTTTGGAAGCCTTTGTAGTTGTTAAGTGTTGTCAAATCACTGACAACTCCTAGCGACCCTATGAACGAGAGACCTGAACACTTGCATAGCTTTCGTCATTTCTCCACGTTCATAGGGTTTCCGGAGGCAAGCTATTTCGGAAGTGGATGCCACTCCTGCTTCCAAGCCTGTTTTAATAGGGGAGCTCCACCAAACACTGTCCACCATGGGTAACCGTATGGCATTTGACACATCAGTGTCACAGTGTTCAGCTGCACAGCAACTATGAGTTACCTCTGCACAGCAAAGGACCAGACCAGTGCTATACCGCTTAGACAAAAGTTTGACCAGCTGCCACACTAAAGGAATTTTTCATTTTAATCTAGAATATTTGGTGCATGAAAGGGTTAGCCTGTTTTTCTATATAAGCACCTAGTGGCTGTTCCCACTGTCACCGGGGAGCTCTGTGGCCTAGTCGGTAGGGAGTCACACTTCTAACTCAAAGGTGGCACCTCTTGGGAAGTTAGAATCCCCCAGTGGCTCTTTGGGAGAAAGATAGGCAATCTCTTCCCCTGGGATTCAGAACCTCCGAGAACCCACTGAAGAGTCAGCTATGAATCAGTTCTGAGACAGCAGTGAGGAATGTTCTCTCTTTATTGTGTCCAACAAGCAGTGTCTTAGAGTGTCATAGGCAGAATGTCAACATGCCTTTTAAGGAAAAGGAAAGGTGTCGTTGAACTGAATACGACTCAGAGCAACCCTGTGAACAACAGGTTGAAACCCGGCCCGGTCCTGAACCACCCTCACAGTGCCCACCACGCTCAAGGCCATGGTTACAGTCGCTGTGTCAAGCCGTCCCACTGGGGGCCTTCTTCTCTTTCACTGGCCAGCTCCTGACAACATGTTCAAAGTATATAAGACGTCTCACCGTCCTTGCCTCTAAGGAGCACTCTGGTTGTACTTCCTTCAAGACAGATTTGTTAGTCCTTTTAACAACCCCTGGGATACTCAATACTCTTCACCCATATCATGATTTAAAGTAATCAATTCTTTGGTCTTCTTTTAGTCATGGCTCAACTTTCACATGTATATGAAGCCAGTGAAAAACCATGGCTTGTATCAGGTGCACCTCAGTCTGTAATTTTACATCCTTGCTCTTTAACCTTGCAAAGAGGCCCTTGACAGCACATGTGTCCAATGCAATATGTCTTTTGATTGGACTGCTGCTCCCACTGGTGTTGACTGTGGATTCAAGTGAAATGAAATCACTGACAACTTCAATGTTTTCTGCACCTATTGCCTGCTGCTGGGTTTGGAATCACAAAATTCAGTCTCAGGACAATAAAATGCGGAGATGACATGATCCCCTTCGTCAAGGACTGGGGAGGGGCTGCTGGTTTCCACCCTCAGACCCTGAGCTGGGCTGGGGAAGCACAGATTCTCAGTGGTCTTGCTCCGCAAGTAGAGAGAGGGCGGGAGGGCGGAGAGGGCAGGTCATTTCAGGCAGAAGGAACAGGGTGTGAAATGGACTCTTGGCAGGCAAGCGAGGTTTCAGAAGGTGTGAAAAACCTAATCATGGCGGTGTTGGGCTCCTGGCAAACAGGCACCCAGGGCCGAGGGGGAGGACAGGGGGCAGCAGCTGCAAAGGCTTCTGGGAACCAGGAGCCCACAGGCACCTCAAGGATCATCTCACGCCCCAGGGATTTCTGACTCATTAGATGAATGGGACACAGGGTCCTGGATCCAAAACCACTCCCAGAAAAGGAATTCTCCTAGAAACCTGCCTCTTCGTGTCCCAACTGTCTCCAAGGACCAAGGAGGACCTGTGTATTTTTCCCCCACTGTCCTGGGGAGAATGGGCATGAAGAAGAGACAAACGACCCCGTGTAAGCCCAGAGTCAGACCCACTGGTCACCAGGACAAGCAGCTGTGCCTCTCAGGGCTGAGCGTCTTCACTTGTCACTGTCCCTGCCTCACGGGGCCCTGGTGGCTCAGTGGTCAAGCGCTGGACTGCTAGCCAGACACCTTGTGATCTGAACCCACCAGCTGTTCCACAGGCGAAAATACACAGCACTTTGCTTCAGTAAAAAGATTCACAGCTCAGGAAATACTACGCAATGATTCTGCCCCGTCCTATCATGTTGTGTGAGTCGGAATTCAACCTGACAGCAGCAGGTTTTCTTCTGAAACAGTTGGTGCCAGTGTCCCAGGGAAGTGTCCTAGTGGTGCGGTGGGTGGGTAAGCACTGGATACTAACCAATAGCCGGCACCACCATCACCCAGAGGGACAAAAAGGTGGCAGCCTGCACCCCTGACGATGAGGGCAGCCTTGGACACTCTGTGGAGAGCTTTCACTCCGTCCTGTTCTACACGGTCGCTGTAAGGCAGAATCAACTCAACAGCCATGGGCTGGGTGGGCGGGCCTCACAGGTTGAGGTTAAGACTCAGTGGCCAAATGGGACTGACATTGGGGTTGAGGAGAGACTGAGAAAGATGGGATAAATGATGTATACTGCATTGAAACAGATGAGGGAGAGAGCTGTTTAAAAGGGAGATATGATTAGGTATTGTTGTCATGACATGAGTCCAGAACGAAGGCTGCACAGTGGAGTGGACTTGGAGGGAGGGATTGTAAAACAATGAAAGAATTTTACTTTTCAAAGAGAGAAGCAAACTGGGGGGAGGGGTGGGCAGGGAGAGAAGTGAAACAATGAATGAATGGAAATCCAAAAGATGTGTAAATTTTCATTAAAATTAATAATAAGAAGAACCTAAAAAATTTTTTTAAAAAAGACTCAGTGGCCAGCATCATTCAGACTCATTGAGGCACTAGGCACTGGGGCTCCCAGTGAACGGGACAGCCAAGGTCCTTGTCGCCATGACACGGCCATCCTGGTGAGGAAAGACTGGGAAATGCACAAGTTCTCAGAGGAAAGCTCAGAGAGAGGTGAGGGCCTGGCAGAAAAGCAGAACAGGGACAGGAAGGGAAGGGAGGGCTCCGTGGGGACATGGCGGCGAGAGCCAGACGCCCACCAGCCATGCAGGTGGTTTTAGGAGTGTTGGGGTTACAAGGGGTGGAGGAGACATGGTCAAGTTTATGTTTAAGGAGGAAGGAGTTGGGGGGAACTGCAGTCCAGACTTGAGCAATGAACAGCTGTTAAGTGTTGTCAAGTCAATGACGACTCACCCCGACCTGATGAACCTGGTTTTGAACCTGCCCTGTCCTGTGCCATCCTCATCATGTCTAATGACTTGAGTCCACTGTGACTGTATCAATAGATCTATCTCGTTGAGGGTCTTCTCTTCCTCTGATCCTTCACCTTTCCAAGCATGAGGTCTTTTCCCAAGCACCGCCTCCTCCTAGCAACCTGCCCCAAGTATATGGGATGAAGTTTCATCATCATTGCCTATAATTTATAGGTTAACAGTCTGGTAATAATTTGTGGAGGCATGTTGAAAATCCTGTGTAAACAGTCTGAAGACTTTGGAATTTGTATTGGATGAAAATCCATGGTTGGCACTTCCTGCAAAGACAGACCTGTTTGTTCTCTTGACAGTCCACGGGATACTCAATACCAGTTTCCAACACCACTGCTCAAAGTCATTCCTTCTTCTGCTGACATCTTTACTCATTATCCAACTTTAGATGCACAGGAAGTAACTGAAAAGACCATGGCTTGGATCAGATGCACCTTAGTCTTTAAAATGACATCCTTGCTCTTTCGAACTTTGCAGAGGTCTTTGACAGCAGATCTAGGAAGTGACCAAATGGCAGTGGCTTCAGAGGGAAGGTGCTGACCCACAGCTGAGGACTACTTAAAGTTTTGCTACTCAGGGCATAGCGAGTGGCGCAGCTAACACTGGTAAGATTCCACCAGCGGCTCTGAGGGAGAAAGACAGGCAATGCCCTCCAGTGCCATTTACAGCCTCAGAAAACCCGCAGGAAGGTCAGCTATGACTTGGCTCTGACTTGACGGCAACTGAAATGTTGAGACTCTGGACGTGGTGTGTGGCTCAATCCCAGCAGCATCACTGGAGACTTGTCAAAATGCACAACCCCGGGGTTGCCCCAGACCTGCTGAACCGGAATCCCCAAGGCCCTGCAATCTGTGAGCAAACCAGCTCCCCAGAGGATTCCCCGGCGCCCTCACACCCCAGCCCATGGTTTTCGCCGTTGTTGTTGTTGTTGGGTGTCAACGAGTCTGAATCAACTCATCACTGACCCTTCAGCGGGTTTTCAGAGGCTGTAAATGGCACGGAGGAGACTGTCCATCTATCTCCCAAGGAGCAGCTGGTAGATTCAAACCACGTGCCTTTGGGTTGGCAGTGCAGGTCCTTGTCACAAGACCCCCAGAGCTCTCCCGTGCAGGGCCTTGGACCTCTGCAAACTGCAGGTCTGCTGGCCCTTCCTTCCAGAGCAAGCTGGCACGGCTATTTGTTTCAGACATATTGTCGGTTTCCATTTTAATAAAGGCAGTGACGCCAGCAGCACTGAATCGGATTTGATTTTGATCTAATAAAAATGCCAAGTTGCTCTGGGCCCAGAAAAAAAAGTCTTCCTTGAAATTGTCCCTGCTATTTTGGGGGCAGCGGTGGCAGAGACCCGTCTAGACAGAACTCCCAGGAGCCACTACGGTGCCAGCGAGTGACAGGTCCCTCACCCAGCCCCTCTGTACCGATGCACCTGGCAAAGTCAAAGGCTTGTCTTGGGCACTGAACTTGACAGTTGCAATCAGGCCCAAAGCCCGTCACCCCTGAAAGGAAAATGCAGACACCTGGGCCCTATCCTCTGTCAAATGTCACCTCTGATGTGCTCCCGAGCTAGCTGGTGGCTCTGCAAAGCCCCAAAGGCAGGTTTCAAAAGCAAATTCTTTCCTCAGAAAAAAAAATATGGAAGAATTCATATCACAGCAGCCAAGGATAAAGTAGCAAATTTTGGGGCCGGTAAGACAGTCAAAAAAGTTTATATAACTGTTCAGGTACAAGTTCATGTACAAGTTCAGCTTTGTAGTTGTTGTGTACTGTTGATTTGGAATCAATACATAACTGACTCTCCAGAGGGTTATCAGAGGCAGTAAATCACATGGGAGGAGACTGCCCAACCTTCTCTTGTGGAGCAGCTGGTGGATTCGAACCGCATGCCTTTGGATTGGCAGAGCAACTCCTTGCCAATGTGAAGATACGTGGTGATAAAAACCAGCTACTGTGTGAATAAAACTGACAAGAAGCCTGTTCTCACATAATTTAATCCAGAGAGGCAACAAAACAAAAACCAAGACACAAAGTAAGTCACTATAAAGGCCACATGAGAGTGAGCTCAACGCTTTGAAGGACATAAAATTCAGGGTGTGAGGGGAACTGGAGAAGGGAAGTTAGATCAGGGAGAGCTTCCCTGAGGAGGTGGCCTTTCAGCTGAGATCTAAATGAGGCCCCAATACCAGCCACGTGAGGATTTATCAGGAGAGCATTCCAGGCAGTGGGAACAGCAACTGCAAAAGGCCTGGGAAAGGGATGAATTTGATATTCAAGGAAGAGAGAGGCCAGTGTGGCTGGAGCAGCATAAGGAAAGGAAAGAGACTGGGGGACTGAGGATCAAGGCGGGGGGCGGGGGGAGCTTAATGCCAGGTTGAGTTTATCCTGACTACCACCCCCTGAGTGTCCAGGGAAGTCACTGAAGCCCACTGCCTCTGGGAGTCTGAGTCTGTTCATGTCTATGCCAAGAGGGAGAACCCCTCCTTTGCAGAGCAGGCTCAGCCATCAGATGCATCCACAGTGAAGGGCCCAGCACAGACCCGCACACAGTAAGTGCTCAATAATGAGGCTCCCTGACATCCCTCCTCCCCCGCCCCTCCTGCCAGAGAGTCAGCCCATCACAAAAGCTGAGCAGCTGCTGGTGCAGAAATATTGCAAAAACTCGCCCAGGCATTTCCAAAATATTTTCTTGGCTGAAAACCCACCAACAGCGAAGAGGCCACATGCTGGAGACTGCGCGTTTCCCGATCAGGCTGCCTCCTTCCACCATGAGCACCCTGGGACTGAGACTGTGTCCGTGGGGTCTTCAGGACCCAGCCTGAGGCCTGGCATGGGGAGTGTGCCCCGCAGGAGCCTTTGACTGGCTGGCACTGGGTCCTTTGTGTAGTGGTCAGGGTACAGGCTGGAGCCAGGCTGACTGTATTTAAATCCTAGCTCTGCCCCTTGCTTGCTGTAGGCGAGCCATTGGACCTCCCTGGACCTCAGTTTGCCTGTCTGTGAAATGGATCTGTATTTAGGATTGAGTGAGTAAAGAAACACAAAGCCTTAGGCACGTATGTATAGTCAGTGGGTGAACAAATGCCAAAGGTTCAAATCTACCCATGGGCATCAAGGGAGAAAGATAAGAGATCACTTCCCATGCAATCTACAGCCTTGGAAACCCAGTGAAAGGGGGAGTTATGAGTTGAGTCCTACATGTCGATAATCTTAATGACAATGAGTGGTGGTGGTGGTGTGTGTCATTGAGTATTATTGTGTGTAACTGTATTGTAATCAAAGGTGACCTTCCAGCAGGTTTTCAGGGGCAGCAAACTGCACAGGAGGAGACTGTCCATCTTTCTCCGCAGAGCAACTGATGAATTTGAAGCGTGTGCCTTTGGGTTGGCAGCACAGCTCCTTACCACTGCGCCACCAGAGCTCCCTGGGCAGTGGTCACTCCGTTCCACTAGGCAGCAGCCCCACGCCCTTGTTTGCAGCCCCTATCCTTAGTTTGAGTTCCCACAGACGCAGAACCAAGAGAAGAACAGGAATGTAACCAACTCGAGGTGTCAGGCAGCTGAGTGAGCAGAGGGGACGTGACACACTAAGAGAAGGTGTCAACCCAGAGGCCAGTTCACTCTTGAGAACAGGAAGAAACTGTAAAACACAGTGACCTCCGCATGTGGGTGCATTGGTACCCCAGCATTCACAGCCCTGCTGCCTGCTGTGGGTGGACGTGGGGGAGCCCCAGGCCCAGGGATGCAGAGGCTGGATGCTGTAAACCCCCACACACATCCCCCACACACCCCGGGACTTCATGGAAGGTCTGAGACATCTGGACTGGGATCACAGCATTTGTTTAACTGCTCTGCCACTGACTAACTGAACTGTGTGCTTCTGGGCCAGTGACCCCACCTCTCTGAGCCCCATTTCCTCATCTGTAGAATGTGGGCGGTGACTCTGGCTGTGGAGGGGCTGTGAGATCAGGCATAGGGTGGATATGCCGGAACACATGGTGGGCGTTCAGTGGGCGCAGGTGAGCTTCGCCCATCACTGCTGTCTCTCCTGATCAAGGAAGGCCCTTTCCCTCCTCTTTCGGCCCCTTGGGGTTCTGGTCCAGGTTATTTGTTTTCCTGGTAGATGCCCTAGATTCTTCCTCATGGTCTCCCCCGCAGTGAGGCATATGAAGCCAATGCATTCAGGGCTGCCAGAAGCATCCCCCATTCTCACCCACGGTCAGTTCCCTGACTCGGCGAGTTCCACCCCAGGGGATGCTCTCCTGTCCGGCCTGGACTTGAGCTGGGTCATTTCTGCCTGCCTTTACCACACTCTCATCTGCATCTCCTTTTTACAGCATCCCAAGTGTTTTGGAGGCTGTGATTGCTGCAGGCAAAGCATCGTGGATGGAGATGCCAGCCTCAGTTTCCCCATCTGTAGCGGATTCTCATGAGTGAATGTAGGCGCAGGGGGGAGGTGGGCCTGGCTCCTGTTCTGCTCAGGGACCAGGCTGATGGGGCCACTTACGGGTGGGGTATCTCTCGTGGCGGCAATCTACGCGAAAGTCTTCCTCCTCGCTCCCATCTCCCTTCTCAATCCTGTAAAGAAAGACCAGAAGCCTGTATGAGAAACAGCGGGCTGAGCTGTTGATCAACCACTGAAAACGTGCAGTCTCTCCCCTTTAGAAAACTGTAACTTCCAGCTTTGGATAAGCAAAGGTTACTGAAGAAAATCAAAACAAAACAAAGCAGGAACCCTTACACTTACTGATCTGAAAACCTTTCAAAGCCATAGTAATCCAAACAGTCTGGTACAATGACAGACATATAGACCAATGGAATAGAATTGAGAACTCAGAAGATAGTCTATTGACTCTCGGGTAAGGAGCTGCATTGCCAGCCCAAAGGCACATGGTTCGAATCCACAAGATGCTCTTGAGGAAAAAGACGGGCATTCTCCTCTCACGTGTTTTACAGCCTCTGGACACCTGCTGTGGATCAGCTATGAGGTGGTTCCAACTCAAAGGCACACAACATCAACAATATGGATAGCTGAGCTACAACAAAGAGATGAAATCATTAGAATGGAATCCCATCACTGCCTCTTTAACAAATGGTACTGGTAAAACTGGATATGTATTTGCAGAAAAATCAAACAAGATCCCTACCTCACACCATATAAAAAAAATATTAACTCAGAGTGGATTAAGGACTTAGAAATAAAATTCAAAATGGATTAAGGACTTAAGACATAAAACCATTTGATTCAAAATGGATCAAGAACTTAGTTATAAAGATCATCAAAGGTAAAACAGGGGCCAACTGTAGAGCCCTAATCAATGGCATGGAGAGACTATTAAATATAACTGAAAACGCACAATCAACAAAGGATAAACTAGATGACTGAGACTTCCTGAAAATGAAATCCTCATGTATAATTTCTCTTAATTAAAAGAAGAGCACTGAACATCCCTTAGAAGGCCAAGAGAACAAACAGATATGTCTTGGAGAGGGTGCAGCTGGAGTGCTCTTGAGAAGCAGGAAGGATGAAACTTCACCTCACATATTTCATGCATGTTGCTAGACGTGGCTATTCCCTGGAGAGGGACATGATGCTGGGAAGGGTGGATGGTCAGCAAAGGAGAGGAAGACCCTCAACAAGGTGGACTGACATGGTGACTCCCACAATGTGCCCTTCTGTGTCAGGAAGTGTGATATGAGGATGGCACAGGTTAGAACAGGGTTTAGATCTTTTGTTCATAGGGTCACTATGAGTCATACTCAACTTGATAGCACCTAACAACAACAACAACAACAACAATAAATGAAAACTCTCTCTAAAGATAATTGTACTTATTAGCCAAACTCCTAGTCTTCTGACTTTGAACACAGAAATCTTTCCCACCAATTTCCACAATAGCTTCTCAAGTGTGATTCCCACTCAAGCATCTTAAATCAACCGGTTCCAGCAAAAGGCACGTCTGTGGGCACGGCACAGGATGGTGAACACGGGCTCGAGGCTGAGAATCTCCCTCTCAGTCACAGACATGGACGGGGAGACAGCGGCTATTCCTTGATACAGCTCTAGACCAAGACCCTCACCCTCATCCCAGCAATAGCTGCTATCTGACCCACACACTGGGGAGGGACAGTTCGCACCATTTCAGTCATTCATTTGTAATCCAGACACATTTCAGAGCTCCATAGAACCTAGCCAAAATTCACATCACAGTTACAGAAACACCATCTCAGTGGAAGCAGAAATCATTTCAACCTCTTAAAGAATACTCTAACCTCTCGCCACTTTGCAGCATCTCTCCCTGCACGTTGACTTCTGTATACCTCCCTGCTTCCCCAAAAGTGCTCTCCACCCAGTTCTCATTCTCAGTCTTTCCCTCAAACTCATTCTACTGGCTTCAGCATGGTGGCCTCCCTTCTCATTCTCAGTCTTTCCCTCAAACTCATTCTACTGGCTTCAGCATGGTGGCCTCCCTTCTCTCCACCCTTTCTCCCAATTGTTATCCTGTTTCTCACGCAGTGAGTCTTAATGCCGTCCAGAGAAAATGCCCCCTCCCTGTTTTCCTGATTCCTTTCACTTCTGATTGCTAGTTTCAGAGGACTATCCAGACACTTGGGGTGGCATAGAAAACAGTGAAGACTTGGTAAAAGACAAGAAAGCAATACTTGAAGTGCCTTTTGCAGAAGGGAGAAAACTACTCATACATACATTGGTAGCTTCAACCTCCTAAGCTCCGTCATTCACTTGTTCAAGAACGTGCTGAGGCCCTGAGCTAACAGAAATGTGTATTTTATGATCTACCCTCAGAAACCTTCCAATCTACTGGGAAAGACAAGCTTGTACATGAGTTGTAAAATGACAGGCATTGAGTAACACCACACAAGAACTGTTCAAGGTGCCTGAACCAAAGCCCCAGGCCGTGCTTCTCGCAAACAGACTCCGAACACAGTGTCTGTTTGCAAAGCTCTGTGACATTCGAAGCTAGAACAAGGATAGGTTGTCTTACAATGGAAATGCCTTTGTTATTTTCTTGCTAACACAGGCTTGTTGTCAGGCACAGCCTACACTTGAGCACCTCGGCTGATGGGGAGCTCATCACCTTGTTAGATCTTTGTGCAAGGGTGTTCCTCATGACAATGGAAGGATGGAAACATTGTGAAGCCATAGAATATGCATCAATTATTCTTTCTCATATGACTATCAGGAAAAAAGATAGATGAGCTTCTATGAGCGCCGAGATGGAAGGACATTGGAAATGTGTGGGAAAGTTGAGAAATAATCAGGTTATAAGTGAGTGTGCTGCATTTGAGGCAGTGTATGTTTTCTGGAAAAAGGATTCATTCTTAAAATGTTATCCATCAGCTCACAGCAACTTCGTTGTTGTTAGGGACTGTCACTGTCAGAATCAACCCACACCTGACTCTCCTGTGCAGTTTCCAGAGGGTGGAAACTGCACAGGAGATTGTCCATTTTCCTCCAGCCATCTGGATTCGAACTGCATGTCTTTGGGATGGCAGTGTAACTCCTTACCACTAAGCCACGATGGTGATTGAGGTGTAACAAGTCGAATGAAGCGTTCGTTTGCACAGTCAGGTTCACTGGGACTATTCCATTCATCTATCTGATCGAAGCTTTCATTTCTACCAAACCTCTGCTGTGCATGATGGTCTTCCCTTTGCATGATGGCGTATCCTTTCTGATCACACAAGCAGGAGAAAGTGTCTTCATCTTTGCCTCGAAAAAGCTTTCCAGATGTATTTCTTCCAAGACCAATTTGCTCCTTCCTCTGGCAGTCCCCAATCTATTCCATATTCTTTGCCCGCACCACGATTTGAATGCCTCAATTCTCCTGGTTCCCTTCCCCCACCTCGCCCCACATTGTTCAGCTTTCTCATGTCTAGCGAGGCTCTTAAAAATATCATGGCTTAGGTCAAGCACACCTCAGCCATCAAAGTGACAGCTCTGCTTTTTAAAACTTTAAAGAGGTCTTTTGTAGCAGATTGGCCCAAAGCAACATGTCGTTTGACTTCTTGACTCGTGCTTCTATGACGGTGGTCCTGAGCCCTCACAACGGGGAAGGCATCACCGGGTTGTGGGGAGGATGCAAGTATGGTCCAGGGTTCAGAACATGCTAACTGTTATTATTCTTATTTTTAACTTGTTCCGTTGTTTGTCTTCCGCAACCAACTCTAAGTTCAGAGAAAAGAGGCATAGAGTTTATCTCATCCTCCACGTAAGAGTCTCCAGGTCTGGTCCAGCTCCTGGCCCAGAGAATCACAAGCAGTCATTCAGAGCAAGGATGGGAGGAAGGGAGGAGGCGGAGAAAGAGGAGAAGGAAGGGGTGAAATCAAGTGGAAATGAAGCACCGTTCGGAATGGGAGTCAGCCTAGGGTTACCCAAGGATCCTAAGCTCTGTTTTCAAGGCAACAACTGTGAATGCCACAGGATGGCAATTTCCTTTGATTTAAATTGCAATTTCCTGCTGGGCGTATCACCTGCTTTCTGAAGATGGCTTTTTTTTTTTTTTAAGCGGTTGGAGCAATTATCCATAAAGCTAAGTGAGTGCCTTGGAGGGTTCTAGCATGATGTTTGGTGTGAAGCAGGGCTCAGGTCAGATGGAATGGGAACACTTCACATACGTGTCACTCTCTGCCTGTCCCGTGGCCCTCCGGGTCTCCACGTCCCCTCTGTGAGGTGCTGGAGCAATGGTTCCACCATCTGGTGATTTGGCATGATCGTGTTGCCTGCTGTTGAGTTAGGCCCCGACGCGAGGTGACCCAGCTGCCTGGTCCTGTATCAGGTTGTGGATTGGCCAGCTGCGATCTGTCGTGTTTTCTCTGGCTGCCTGTCAGAAGGAAGAGTGCCAGGCCTCCCTGAGAAGCTCTGCTGAGACCCACTCAGCATCGTGACAAGTCCCCTCTGCAGATGGGCCTGACGTGGAGTGAAGGCAGGTCTCCCATCTGGAGGACAAGACTTTCACCATTCAACGCCTTCAAGGCCACTGTCCACTTCCTCTTAGCAACAGCCCTGGCCTCTCAGATTGTTGATAAGTATTAACTGAGTCACTACTCAGGACTTTATTTTCTTAGAGAGCTTAGGAACACTACTTGGTACATGGTAGGTGCTCAGTAAATAGATTATTATTAGTGAGAGTGTCTTTAAAGGGCAGAAATTGATCATCTCAGCTCTAGAGACATCCAGGTCAGGGCATTGGCCATGAGGATTCCTCCCGAGGGCTCAGAGAGGGACTGGTCCCTTGTCCCCTGCCTCGCTCCTAGCCTGGTGGCTCCTGGCAATCCTCGGCGTTCCCTGGATCACGTCTGCCTCCAGAACGAACAGAAAGAAATGCTTCTGACCCTTCCTGTGTATTTTCTTCCACAAGATGCTGCTAGGATGGGATTAGCATCCACACTGCTCTGGTATGCCCTTAGAGTAACTAGTAACATCACCAAAAACCTTATTCCAAACAAGGTCACATTCACAGGTACTGAAGGTTGTCGTATGCTGCCAAGTCGACCCCAACTCTAAGCGACTCTGTGAACAACAGAGGGAAGCCATGCCCTGCCCTGTGCCATCCGCACACTCTCTGCCATGCTCAAGTTCAATGCTGTGTCACTCTGTCACTTGATCTCATTGAGCTTCTTTCCCTGATCCTCCCCTTTTACCAGAATAATATCTCCTTTCAAGGGTGTCTCCTCCTGACAACACGCCCAAAGTACGTGAAGCAAAGCTTTGCCACCTTGCCTCCAAGGATACCCTGGTTGCACTTTCTCTGAGACAGATGGGTTCTTTTGACAGTCCATGGGTGGACTAAAGGTCAGGCTGGAGCAGCGCCATCCTCAAAGCCAGCCTCCCATGCCTCCCCGATCTCCAGCCACTGCCTGCTGTTAACAGCCTCTGTGCTTCTCAACCTGCCTTCCCGCCAATCCACCGCAGAGGACGATGCTGTAAAATACAATCAAAGTGAGTTCCTGGCCAATGAGGAAAAGCTCGGCTGGGGCAGTATCAACTTGCCGTCAAAGTTTCTAAACGCTCAATTACGGTAGATGTCCATGAGAGTCAGAGGTCAGGGGGCCGCTCTGAATCTAGGGGAACTTCTTCCTCCTCTGGCCTTTGCTGGTCACACCCACCTCCTGACCCCACATCCAGGGGTTTGCTCGCCCTGCAGCCCAGTCCAGTGCCCCCCAAACTTTGAGTTGTCTACAAGTCACTTGTGGAGACTCTTGAATTGTAGATTCTGACCCGGCAGGTCTGGGGTGAGCCTGAGAAGCTGCATTTCTAACAAGCTCCCAGAAGAGGCTGGGGAAGGTCAGCAGACCACCTCTAACGAGCTCTTCTGTGCTGCCGTGTTGGGCTGTGTCTAACTGGAAGTTAATGGTTTGAATCCACCAGCTGCTCCAAGGGAGAAATGTGGGCAACCTCTTCCCGCTGAGGTGTAGAGACTCGGGAACCTGCCAGAAGGCCGCTCTGGGTCAGAACCAGCTCTGTCGAAGTGGGTCTGGTTCATAAGAGTTTGCCTTTGGAAGTGTATGGGCTCTAATTAAGCTTCATCCCAGTCAACCATCCTCCATGTAGCTGGAAGAGGACGTCTGGGGGGCCCTGGGCTCTGATCACCCCCCCACAAGACCTGGGTACAAACGGGCATCATCAGTGGTACCAACTGTCTGGAACCCTGACCCCAAGTCTCCCAGCCTCCTGCTCCCCAGCGCCCCCTTTGCTCCCGGTGGCAGGTATTTAAGAGAAGGCATGTGTGTGGGGGGCAAAGCCAGGTGTCCAGGCGTCCCTTCCACTTTTCTTCAATCGTTTCCCATCCTCCAGGATGTGCCCTCTCTGCCAGCATCAATCTGCAATCTAACCGCATGAGCCGGCACGAGGCCCCACAATCTCCGAGGTGCCATCTCTGATTTCTGGGGCTGTGTGTCTCGGAATAAACAGCGATGTCACAGATCCTAACAGAGAGGGGCTGCTGAGAAGTAATATCCCAACAGTGAAACAGAACAGGGAGCGGGAGTGGTGACTGAGTACAAGAGTGAGGCAGAAACATCCAGCAAACAGTGGGGGGGGGGGTTGGGTGGGAGGGAGGAACAGAGAGCACATGGCTCTCCAGCGGTCAGTGCCCAATGCAGCGGGCAATGTGGGAGGAGGACTGAGCACACAAATGGCCCACCTTCAGTCAGTGAAGATTTCTCATCATGGCAAAAATGTTTCACAAGATGGGAGGAAATTAAAAAATAAATAAACAGATAAGAGGAAATCAATGGGTTTTTTAAAAAGATTCTTCTTTTTCATTTAATAATATAATCATCATCAGAAATATGTGGGAAATAATGGAGAAAAAGACCCAGCTATCCACGGTGGCAGCAGCCTGGCCTGACCTCCGCGTGTAGCACAAATCTTTGTCTTCCACCTCTCACATACAGACTTCTAAAGAGCTGTGTGCCGAGCTCTGATGGCCAAGTGGTAAAAGACTGCGCTGCAATCCTGAATGAATGTGGTTCGAGTCCTCCAGTAGCTCCATGTGAGAAGGATGGGCAATTTCCTCCCGTGAAATGAGCTGCCTCAGAAAACCCCCAGAGGATCAGCTGTGGGTCAGTTCCAACTTGATGGTACCCAACAATAACGAAGAGACATGCTGGGAGCTCTGGTGGGTTAGTGGAAAGGAGTTGTGCTGCCAACCCCAAGGTAGGCAGTTCAAACTCACCTGCTGCTCTGAGGGAGAAAGATAGGTAATTTCCTCCCATGCAATTTGCAGCTTCTGAAAACTTCACTGTAGGGTCAGTTACAAATGGGAGGTGACTTGTTAAAAGAGATGTGTAATATCTGGAGACCCTGTGATCATTTTCAGACTTTCAGTTCTTCCTTAGGAACACACACGATCACTAGCTGTAATGGCACCCCCCACCCGACCGCAGCCCGACCTTCAACAGCTTCTCAGAGGGTCCTCCAGCCCCAAGGACTCTGGGGATGATGTGAGGACCTCTCAGAGGGTCCTCCAGCCCTTAGGAGTCTAGGGGTGAAGTGAGAACCTCTAGATAGTTTGCCTCACAAGCCCCTCTACCACCTGGTCAAGGTCACAGGGTGGAGAAAAGGGGAGCTGAGGGGTGGGGCGAGTCAGTCCAGTCAGAAGGTGCGGAAAGGCCATGCGAGTGAGGCCCTGGCAGCTTCCAGAGGAAGGAGATCACCCTCGTTTAACACACTGCCCAGTGACATGCCCAACGGGCTCCTCCAAAGACACCTTCCTTTCTGCCCTTTGTCACGCTCCCCATCCAGCCCACCTTCCCATAGTGACGAGGTGATGAGAGTGACTCCTTGTCCCCCAGGAGTTTACACAAAGGCAGCATTAAAACAGGGGCAGGTTCTGTGAGGAGGGCTGACAGGGCTGTGGGGCCACTTTAGGAAGGAGACTTGAGTAAGTCTGAAGGATGGACCCTGGCAAGACAGAGGAGGTAAGAGCAGGTCACACAGGGTCATGGGGGTGACTCATCAGGCCTCCGCTCTGAGGTGAGCCAGCAGGGGAGGGGAGGATGCAGTGGGCGTGCATCCTGGCAACAGAGAGGTCAGGCTGCCACGTGCCTTATGAGTGAGCCCCAGAGGTGGCTCTGGCATTTTAGGTATAAAGCTGATGGCATCACATTTGCAACTGAAAGGCTGTGAGGTTTCTGGGAGGCTGCTCACGGTGGTGGTGGGGGGGCACGCTGAAGGAGTTAATTTAGGCTGGGTGACAGCAGTGGAGACAAGGGACACGCAGGCACATGAGGAAACTCCCTGGGTGTGTGAAGAGTTGAGGGGGTGAAGGGGAGACCGAGAAGCCTTTCTGTGTGGACAGCAGTGCTGACGGAGAGGAACCCTGAAATTCACCTGGGCTTGGGGGAGCGTCACCAAGTACGTCAGAGGTGGGTGTGATGATTCGAGAAGCTTGTGAGGGTCACAAGGAGGCAAGAGGACATGAGCTGGGCTGATGGGAGTGGACTCTGAGCATGTGGGGCTCCTGCTGTGTGCGTGGCCTCAAGGCTGTGGACCCTGGAGAGAGTGTGGCCTGAGGAGAGACGGCAGCCTGGCGTGGGGCTCTGGGAGTATGGGCGCCCCACCAAACGGGGAGGAAAGGGGGTCAAGGAGGACAAAGAAGAGGAGGAGGAGGAGAGGACAATGCTGTGCCGAGAAAAGAGAAAGAACAGAGGAGTGTCATGAACCTAGGAAGAGACTGGGGAGGGGTGTGTGTGGGTGCAGGGCTGCTGCGGAGTGAGGGGGGCCTAGGAAGAGAGGGGGCAGTGATGAAGTGGCAATAAGCCCCAGAAAACATTGCCTGACAAGTGACAGGAGAGAGAGGCCAGGGGTGCAGGTCAATTCCAGAGCCCAGTGCAGAGCAGGGTAGGGTGACCTCCATGGCCCCATGTTCTCCCTGGCCCAGGCTCTGAGCTCACCTTAGAGGCCATCGAGGGCCAGCATTTTCCTGGTGTAAACTCATCCCTGGGCGATACAAGCAGTTAATACAGTTGTGCTTGGCTGCTAACAGAAAGGTCAAATCCATGGAGGTGCCTAGGAAGAAAGGTGTGACAACCTCCTTAAGGAAAGTCAGCCGTTGAAAGCCCACGGAACACAGTTTTATTCCGACTCGCACACGCTGCTGCAAGCGGCAGTCCACTTGGAAGCTGCTGGTTTTCAATGTCCCAACAGCACAGCCACCAGCCCCTCACAAACCTGTGGGAGATCAAAGAAAGGAAGCCCAAACCCCTTTCCCACTCACAACTACACTCATGCCCTGCTCTCAGGTCACGACAAATGGCCTCCTGTCTCCCAGATCCACTTAGTCCAACTCCTCAGGGCCATGCGTGCCCTCAATCCCGCCAGTCAGTCTGCTGGAACGCTTCACGTGCTTCCCTAGCCCGGCTCAAGGGCCTTTTTCACTGAACTGTTTTGAACGCCCTCCTCCTCCCCTCACCCCAGGGAGATGGTCACCTCTTGTCCCCACAGCCCAGTCCCAGGGTACAGCTCCGGAGGTGCAGCTGCCCCTCAGCCTCATGGCCAGATCTTCCAGAAATTTTTATTTATTTATTTTTTAACATGAAACTTTTCTTTTTTTTCTTGATTTTAACACCTCTGCTTCAAAATGAAGGTGATTTAAATCCCCCTCAGGATCAAACGAAGCCAGATTCCCTATGGGCCACCAGTATGCAGTATGCGCCTTCCTCAGGCAGGGGGCACCCTGCACCCAGAGAGGACTTGGGGGGGCGGGTGTGGGAATGGGGGTGTCGCTGACTTCATGCCAGAGATGTAACTGCATGATCTCCTGTAATTCTCATCAAATAGAAACGGCTCGAGCCCGTTTTCCAGCCAGGAACACCAAAACTCATTGCTGAGATGCACGTCCACTGTTTCAGCCCTGGTCTAGCCCTTCTCGAGCCCTGCACAAGCCAGATGAGGGGTGCACAGACAAGGCGCTGCCTAGCTCCCTGGGTGACGCAGCAAGGTACTGAGGCCTCCTTGCTGGGCCTTGAGACCACAGAGCCTCACACACCAGGGAGAAAGCAACAGTGTCCTGACCGGATACCACGGAGTAGCCAGGCCAGGCGCTCATGGTAACCCCGGGATCTCCTTCCCTCTGCACGCCCCTCCCTGGCTCAGAATTCCCTCCAGAATCCGATCCAACAGGTCGCATTTTCTTACGCACCAGATCTGAGCATTAATATTCAAGAAGGTCCGATTAGCAAATATTTACTTTTCACTCAGCAGTTCAGACCTGCCCCCCAGGGAGGCTCCATTAAGATGCTGTCCTGAGGGGATGACAGAGACAGACAGGTGATGCTGGGAGGGTTTATTCCAGATGCTTCTTGGGTGAGGCTGCTAGCAATGAAATCTCCCCAAACTCAACATAAATGTGTACTGGCCCCTCTCTCTCTCTCACCCACCCACGCCCTGACCCTCACACATTACATCTGAGAACTCCTAGGGTCCACTCAGATCTGCCCAACCACTCCTCATAGACTCCAGGAGAGGAAAGACCAGGCTGGGAGGGAAGAAGATGGTTCAGATGCTTCCTGTCCCATTGGCCACTGTATCCTATTGTCTTCCATTATGAGGACAAGTGGCCTCAATGAAGTGGGATCCACAACCACCCACAAAAACTTCCCCACAAACAGAAATGCTGACTTCAAGGGGCGCAAGGGAGAGAGCTCTCTCCTCCAACACTCATCATTCTGTCAAGGATTAAACAGGGTCCTCCTCAAAAACAAATGTAGGTAATGATGTAATATGACAACTTATGTAATAATCCCCCCACCCCCACCCCACCCCGCTGCCGTGATCTGAACAAACAGTTGTGAAAGGATCATAGTCCTTAATGTCACCACAGCCCGAAGGAAGGGGACTTTCCCCAGGATTAGCCCCTAACACCTTTTATCTCACTAGAGATAAAAGAGGAGAAAAGTAAACCAAGAGGGATAGACCTTGGTACCACCAAGAAAAGGGAGCTCTGGTGGCCTAGTGGTGAGACACTGCCCTGCAATCCCCAGGGCACCCGGTTCAAGTCTACCAGCTGCTCTGCAGGAGATGGATGGGCAGTCTCCTCCCGTGCGAGTAACTGCCTCTGAAAACCCGCTGAAGTATCAGCTATGGGTCGGTTCTGACTTGAAGGTACACAACAGAGAATTAAGAGGGGACTCTGGGGGTGGAGTCTGTAGGGAGTTGTGCTGCTAACTGCAAAGGTTCGAATCCACTAGTGGCTCCAAGGAGAAGGATGAGCGATCTCCTCCTGTTCTATTTACACCCTTAAACACCCACTGGAGGATCAGCTGTGAGTCAGTTCCGATTTTCGGGCAATGCACCGAGTTGAGAGAACTAAGACATATCCCTTATCCCATCCTGCATTCACACCTCTCTCTCACTTCCTTTTCTCCCCAGAGTCAGGCTTCCTTCACCTGCAACTCAGGTGTGACCTCCATGCAGACCACTGAGTAGTCACTCAGCTACCAGGCGCCCAGCAAGGGAACTGACTGTGTAGTCCAGAGTCAGCTGCCTGGGTTCAAATCCTGGTCCTGCCACTTCCCAACTGTGTGACTGTCTGTAATGTTGCTCCACCTCTCTGGACCTCAATTCCACACCTATAAAATGGGAATGATGGTAAGACTGACTTCAAAGATTGCTGGAGAAATCAACTGAGTAACATTGGAAGCACTGAGAAGTGAGCCTGGCATGGAGTAAGGACAATATAAGCCTTTGGTGTGTGTAGGTGTTAATAGGATTATTAGCCCTATTATCTAAAACTCCACCCTAAGCGAGTCATCCCAAGCTCACACGTCACTCTGGAGTTCAGTGAAGGAATTAGTAACAGGAAGAACAGGCGCTGTGACTCTCTCACACACACTCTCTCTCTCTCTCTCTTACACACACCAGCCTCTGTGTACACAGCACGACAGCCTTCACTTTACGAGCGACCCTGGGAACTCTGAATCTCCTCAGAGAAGTTCAGTGCCTGCCTGGCTCCACATCACACAGCAACAAAGAACTGAAATCCAGACTCAGATCTGGTGTTTCGAAAAATCTGCTCTTTCAGCACCTCCTTTGTCCTCCGAGGAGGCGCGTACGTGGGCAGCGGAGGGGGTGCCAGATTCCCTTTCCCGTGTCCCTGGCTGCAGGGCTGGGACGGGAGCTGGTGCAGAATTACAGCGTGGCTCCTGAGCTCACCTGCAAAGCTGGGAAGAGATCTGCTAAGAGCTAGAAGCTCTTTGCGGGGAAGGTGCATGCATGCACACACGCACGCACACAAAACAGAACAGGCCAGCTAAGCTGAAATGCTCTCCTCGGAGGGAAAGGGAAATAAAATTTGATGAACCTCTGCATAATGTTCAAGTTACAAACGTGCAAAGTGATATTCTACACATATGCTGGGAAACATTCATCTTCTCCCATATCGCCGGGACCGTGCAAATGGGGGCAGCATGGAGATCAGCTTCCTGCTGCTGGGGTCTGGAGAGGTTCCCATCTGCCTCAGCAATGCAAGGTGCGTTTTGGCCACAGATGAACAAGGTGAAGGACCTCCCACAGCCGAAGTGACCACTGGCTGCAGGGTCGATAGAGCAGCTGTAAACTTCAGTTGTTAATATCCCTGCAATAAACATTTACTGAAGACCTGCTGTAGACACTGAGTTGCACCTGTCACTCTCCACACCGGGTCCAAGGCGGACAATGCAGACCTCCTACCTGCGCTGGGCACAGTCTTTCCCCCAGGACTTTGGGAGAGGTGACAGGACCTGAATCTGTCAGATGATAGTGAGAGCTTGAGCCGAAAAGAGTCCACAGGAGGTGCTCAGTAAATGCTCATTGCTAGTAAGAGCTGTGCAGATTGCTTCTCTGGTGCTGCGCAACTTTAAACAAGTGTCTTAACTTCTCTGAGGCTGTCAAATAAGAACAATAATACTAACAGCAGACAGCCCAACAGGCAGAGGTACGCCAGAGGTCCCCAACAGATGTTAGTTGTAACAGTTGATGTGTCTTCCCTCCTATGCCCAGGACGAAGCTGGAGAGCATGGGGAATCCGGGCCCAGACAAGACTATTCTTGGATTCTCTCTACAGGTACAGGACCCAAGAATGGACCAGTAGGGATACAACTGCTGTGGGGCAGAGCTGCTGAGATGAGGGGGCCTGCTGTGTACACACCTTCTATGGAAATGCAATGAGCAGGCAGGCCCAATATACACCCCTCAGCCCAGAAAGACACTAGAATTGCTAAAGGGGTACAGGTTGGAGCCCCATTGAAGAGCAGTCCATGGTGGCCAGCCCATGAGAGCGCCTTTGGATGGACCTAGGATGATGGACTACCATGGGGTCATTGAGATGTAGTCATTGCAGGTACAGTGGACCTACCTACTGGGAGGCAGAGAAAAATGACTTGAAGGTCCAGGGTTAGACTGCTGATATTCTGAGTAACTTTATCAATAGGAGGTGTCTGGGAGTTCTGCTTAAGGATAGTCTGTTTCTGAGAACCTGCCATCTAGCCATCCATCTGACAATCCATCTTTACACCATCCATCTATCCACCCACCCACCCATCTATCTCCCCACATAGTATTCTATGCATTCATCTGTCTACTCTCTCTCATTCAGCCCTCTGCCCACCTACGTATCCATCCACTAATTTATCCACTCTTTACTGTCACCTCCATTCCCAGCTAGACTCTTGCTGAAGACTCGGGTGATGAGCTGTGTTCTTGACCTTGAGGTGTTCTCCTTCCCTAGAAGCCATGCCCAACCCCAAAGCTGAGCGTTCTTTTCATCTGCTGTGACAGAACTCAGGAAGCATACCTTGGTTCAGCCTCATTATGCTCTGTCAGGTCCTAAGAAGCATGGTTTCCAATGACAAACACGGAGTCTCAGTCTCCTTCTGGGTTTCTCAATCCCCAATCACACAAGTCCAAGGCAATTTTACGCTCCACAAAACATTAAAATGCCCCAAATATTCCAATCTTGTAAGGTCTGAACTCTGCTACACCCAGCCCTCACTTTCCTCTCCATGGTTCCCCAGAAATATGTTAGACCACTCACTCTAGTTTGTGGCTGGGGCCTTGTGACCAGTGAGGCCAGGTCATCGGCTTCAGGGTCCCAGTGGTGGTTGGAGGTGACCTCATGGGCACTGGCCTCTCCCGGAAGTACTTGATGGCCTCAGGTTCTATGAAGGTTGACTCCTCCCGGTAGCTCTGCTCAAAGACCTTGCGCTTGTGCCGGAACTCAATGACAGTCTTGGTGTAGGAGTTGAGCGTGGTGACAGAGGCTGCCATGCAGCAGGTAAAGGAGCCCCATGCCAGGCTGCCAAGAGATCAGGAGAGAGATGTCATAATGAGACAAGAGACGTCCAACCTACCAAACTACCCTGCATCCTTGTACAATTGGTCCTCTTACCCACCCATCTCCCACCCCTGGGGAGACTCTGTGAAGGGGCTGTAATGTAGAAGACATAGTTCCTGCCCCACTCAGTGTGGTCCAGGAGGCACAGAAATTACCTGAACATAAGGATGCAAAAAGATAGCAAGTCATTCCGCCCAACGGGGCTGGCAACAGGAAGAGTCACACAGCACACAGTACGTGCCTGTACTGGGACTTGTAAGAAAAGTGAGAGTTTGCCGAGGGAAAGGACATTTAAGGAAAGAGTTCTAGCAAAGGAATGTAGGGAGCATCTCACACTGTAGGAGGCATAGGATGTTAGAGTGAAAAACACCCAAGATTAGTAGGCGTTGATGATTGGAGAAGAAGAGAGGACCACCATCCACCACCATCAAGTCGATTCTGACTCCTTGTGAGCCTATAGGTTCGAGCAGAACGATCCCATATGGTTTCCAAGATTGCAAATCTTTACAGGAACAGATTGCCACACTTTCTCCTGAGGAGTCACCAAACTCATCTGAACACCGAACTTTTGGTTAGCAGCCACCCAACACTTAGCTTGCCACCGGAGTTCCTTAAAGGAGGGGCCAAAGACTACGAAAACAGGTTTTTTATACGTGTTAAGCTACTTTTACTTACTTTAAAAGTAACTTATACTCATGTGACTGACTCGCTCTTCAGAGTCTTCATGGCCACTGAAAAGTAGACATAACACTAAGACTGTTGCAGGAGTAGAAGAGATGATTCATTCAAAATATCTTAGGACAGTGCCTAACATATAGTAGGCAGTCAAGAAAAGTTCACTGTTACTAGTAACATCGTTAGTGTTATTCACATTTTCAATTTCCTCTGTGGCTTGGTTTCTCTGGGAGATGATGGTATAATGGCCTGGTGGCTTGCTACTCCACACTCTATCTATCTTGGGACACTTGGCTATCTTCATCTGATGTGTACACTGAACTTGGTCAATGCTGGAGAATCTGTCATGTCCACATCTAGAAGGAAGGGGAGAGTCTAGCTCTAAGACCTCTCCCACTCGCCAATGGTCTAATATTTAACCACAAACCACCCCCACCAGCCCCACCCCCGACCACCCTCATCCCAGCCATGGACAATCAAGAGCTAAACATCTGATGAATACTGCTCCAATTAGACACTCCCTTCTGAACAAGGCAGAAAGTTCTCCTTCAGTCTGTGATGTCTGTTTGAATCAGCCTGGTGGGAAACTGGAACTTGGTGAAAGGGGAATGAAGAAACAAGTTTTTCCTGAGATTCCAAGAGTTGTTGTTGTTGTTATGTGCCATCGAGTCGCTTGCGACTCATAGCGACCCTATGTACAAGAGCTCTAAATGCTGTTCTATCCTGTGCCCACCTAGCCATCTCAAACACACTTATTCCCACCGCTCCAGTCACAGAATCAATCCATCTCACCAAAGGTCTTCCTCTTCTTCGCTTCCCCTCCACTCTGCCAAACATGATGTCCCTTTCCAAGGACCAGTCCCTCCTTGCAACATGCCCAAAATATGTCAGATGAAGCTTCAGAATCCTTGACTCCAGGGAACACTCTGGCAGAACAGAGCAAGGAGATTCCAGGAGTATACAACTATTTTACCAGCATTCATTCTTTCTTCTGGTAGCAGTATTGCAATTCTAACATAAACACTCCTTCCTTCCTCTCAGACCATGTGATTTGATGGATCTTGTTCCACCCCTAACTTTTAGGATGAGCACATATCCTAGGATTGGACAATGAGTGTTCCTTCATTCTGGAGCTGGGAACTGGTTCAAGGATGGGCATGTGACCCAAACCAGAATAATAAGATTCAATCCTTGGACTCTCCTCAAAGCTCATACATATCCTGTATTGTTAAGCTAATGAGATCTGAGTCAGAAGCTG
The DNA here is from genome assembly GCF_000299155.1 of Elephantulus edwardii. NCBI lineage: Eukaryota > Metazoa > Chordata > Mammalia > Macroscelidea > Macroscelididae > Elephantulus > Elephantulus edwardii. The sequence goes on along the minus strand of NW_006399936.1, from coordinate 3,171,796 downwards.
CTGGGACAATCTTGCTGTCACCTGACCTGATAACAAAGTTGACTCAAAACAATGTAGAGTCATGAAAAGGAGGTGGATTCCAGCGCGAAAGCCTTTGTCACTGGACATTTCAGTTATGGAAGCCTAGAATTTCTTTTTGTATTCTTCTCCCCTCTTAAGTCAACTTGAATTTAGTTTATATATCCTGCAACAATTATCTTTATAAATTGATTTCCCTTCCTGATAATTTCCCTTCTTTTTCATGTTAGTGTGGAAGTTAATCTTTATTGCTATAGGTCTTAACTATAATCAGGTCTAATTCCCAGCCTAGGAGATAAAGGAGAAATTTTCCAAGCACTCAAATGCAAGATTCAGGCAAGGAAAAACCCTCAAATCACACTGGGAGGGAGTTGGTGAAATCTAATGCCTCAGTAAGGAGGGATAAGTTCCCTCTTGAGGAAAGTGTTGGGACAGGTGAGAGGGTGACAGACCTAGAAATGATGCCATAGGCATCCTACCTCCCATCTGTTTAGGCACTGAACCTTCTGTTCAAATGGAATATTACCTCGAGCTTGCTCCTTCTGCCTCCCCACCCTCCAGTGGCATGACTTCTTGTCTACTACACAACACCACTCCTTTTCCCAGCCCCTTGGACTTATTTTTTTTTTCTTAGCTGTCCCAGCTCTTTGTCTGATGGCTTCCTTCTCATTGTGTCACATCACTCCACCCCCTGGCCATCCTCACCTTCCCTGTGTATCTATGAAATCTTCTCCCTAACTCTTTCTCAATCTCATCACAACATCACTCTCTTGCATCTTATTGATTGTTGTTTGTTCTGAAATAGCCTGTTTTCTTTTCAGATCACTGTAGAGTCAAATGCAATTCAAGAAATACTACAGAAAGATCCTGTGTGCCCCTTTCTCAGTTTCCTCCAATGGTAAAACCTTGTGAAATTATATACAGCATCACAGAATCAATAGTCAAGATACAGAAAAATGACATCACCACAGGATCCCTGTGTTTCCATTTTTCAGCCACACTTCCTCTCTTGGCCTCAACCCCAGGCAACTCCTAATGATCCCTCAATGTTAAATGCTGTCATTTCAAACATGTGATAGAGACATATATTATATATGTCTGTGATTGGCTTTTTTCCATTTAGCATAATTCTTTGGACATTCACTCACGTTGCTTCATGTATTAAGTTTGTTCCTTTTTATTTCTGACTAATACTCCACAGGGGACTCTAGTGGCAAATCCACAAGGAGAGTCTACAAATTCAAAGGTGATGCCTTCTCTGCTGGTTCAAATGTACTAGACACTCAGACCGAGAAAGCCAAGCAATCTTCTCTTGTACAATTTACAGCCTCTGAAAACCCACTAGAAGGTCAGCTGTGAGTAAATTCTGACTTGAAGGCAATGAGTTTGTCGAACATTTCATAGGGAGTTCAGGTGGCCTAGTGGGTACATAGTTGTGTTGCCAACCCAAAGGCAGGCAGTTCAAGTCTACCTACTGCTCCACTAGAAAAAGATGGGCAGTCTCCTCCTATGCTATTTACCACCTCTGAAAATCAGCTGGAGAGTCAGTTATGAGTTGGTTCCATCTTTATGGCAATGACTTCAGTTGAGTATTCCATGGGATAACACCATTTGTTGAACCCACTGACTGATGAGTTATTTCTAATCTTGGATAGTTATGCATAAAGCATCTATGAATATTCATGTGCAGGGTTTTGTGTACACGTGGTTTTCATCTCTCTGGGTTAGATACGTAGGAGTACCACTAATGGGTCAAGTGGAAGCTACTTGTTTAGTTCTTAAAGAAACTGCCACTTTTCCAGAGGGACAATCATTCATTGCCGGGTGTAAGTGTCTCCACATCTTGACCAGCTTCTTGTGCTGTTGCTCTTTGTTTTCTTTCTTTATTTTTAGATATTCTGATAGGTAAGCATTGCCATCGTATTGTAGAATTCATTTGCATTTCCCTGGTGACTGAAAATGGTGAGCATCTTTTCATTTGCTTATTTGCCATCTGTGCATTCTTTTTGATGACATATCTGTTTGTAGGTTTTGCCTATTTTGTAATTGGATTGTTCCCACATTTTTTCAGTTGTTTTTTTGAGGGTGGAGGAGGGAGTTGTGTTGATCATCTGAATGTTCATTCCACTGCTCTGGTGATTTGAATCCACCAAGAGCTTCAAGAGAGAAAGAAGGCAACCTCCCCCATGCATTTACAGCTTCTGAAAACCCACAGGAGGGACAGCTCTGAGTCAGTTCTGACTCGACGGTAATGAGTCTTTGGTGTTTTTTTAAAAAAAATATAGTTTACAAAAGTTTCCCCCTACTCTGTCTTTGCATCCTCTTAATGTTGTTGTTGTTGTTGTTAAGTGCTGTCGAGTTATAGACGATTCATAGTGACCTTGTGAATGAAATATCTGAACACTTGTATAATTTTCACTGTTTCTCCACATTCATAGATCCCCTTAATAGGATCTATAAAAAGCTTTTTAAAATATTTATCGAGTTCAACTTATCAGTTTTTCCTTTTATGCTTTTGGTGTCAAGCCCTAGATAAGAAAGATTTTTTTTCTCTTATGCTTTTCCCTAAAACTGCTATTGTTTCATATTTACTACTTAAGCTTATTATCCACTTTTTGTTAATTTTTAATAAGGTGTGAGGTTTAAATAGAGGTTAATTTAAAAAAAAAAAACACCACAAAACGTTTTCTTGTGATTGGAATGAGAGTTTACAGAGCAAATTTGGTATTCCATTTTTGTTTGTTTGTCAATGGGTGTATAATTGTTCCAGTACCACTTGTTGGAAAAATTATCCCTCATCCACTAAATTGTTTTTGCGTTTTTGCCAAAACCATCTGGCACATCTGTTTCTAGGTTCTAAATTCTGTGTCACTGACATATATGTATATCCCTCCACTATCATGACACAGTCAGTCTTCATTACTTTAACTACATAAGTCTTGAAATAGAATAATCGTCTTCCTCTTATTTTATCCATTTCCAGAATTACTTGTTCCTTCCATAAAAAATTTTAGAATAATGTTACCAAGTATCCATAAGACGTCTTTTGACATTTTGTGGTGCTATCAACTTCATGTTAGCTGGAGAAAAGACTGAAGTTGTCAAATATTTCATATTACTTAGACTCACAATCAATACCCATGGTAATTGCTGCCAAGAAATCAAAAGCCATGTGGTATTGGGAAAATCTGCTGTCAAAGACCTTTCCAAAGTTCAAAAAGAGCAAAGATGTCAGTTTAGAGACTGAGATGTATCTGATCTAAGCCATGGTATTTTCAATTATTCCCTATGCATCTGAAAGTCAGACAAGGAATAAGGATGACAGAAGAACCAATGCCTTTGAACTCTGGTACTGGAGAAGAGTACTGACTATTCCATAGACTGCCAAAGAACAGACAAGTCTGTCTTGGAGAAAACACAGCCAGGGTGTTCCTTAGAGGCAAGCATGGTAAAGCTTCATCTTATACATTGGCCACGTTGTCAGGAGAGGGTCAGTCCTTGGAGAGAGACAATATCTTATGAAAGGTGAACAGAAAGGTCAGAGAAAGAGAAGACTCCCAACAAGATGGACTGTCACAGGGACTATTACAATGGGCTGCAGCATTTCGGAGATGGTAAGGATGGCACAGGACAGCGCAAGGCTCAGATAGGTTATTCAAAGGATTCCTATGAGTGTAGTTGACTTGACAGCACTTAACAACAACAACATAGGTTTCTCTTACGTGGTCTTTCTGGCCTTGGGTTTCCAATTCTTCCAGAATGGTAGGTCGGGATCAGTCTGGGAACTGACTAGCTGGTTGGCTAAGTTGCCTGAGTGATATATAAGAAATGCTTGGTTTGCTCTCCACAAAAGTGGATTGTATGCATTGAAATTACCATATGAGCAGCCAGTGTCATGGAGGTAGTTTGGAAACTATCTGATCCACAAAAGCCTGGAGAAGAGGGTACCCTTTAGACCTGAAATCCCAAGAGTCCAGTTAAAGGACTGTGTCTACTCTGGCAACTTGTAGATGGGGGGAACCAGCAGCAGAAGGAGTAAGGAGAGACCACAAAGGGACTCAGCCACAGAAGACAAAAGCCCACAGGGAAGATGGTGGTGCAGGGCAGTCAGATGCGTATGGGCAGGAGGTCACCAGGGGTCACTCTTTAGGGGGAGCAGCCGCAGGCCAAGCCTGTGCAGGTGGACATCTGCACAGAGCAAGTGGTAATGTGGAGGCTGAGCTGACCCACTTAGCTGGCCACAGCCACCCCAGCTGTGCTGGGAGCTGTAACCCTAATACTGAGAGGGACCCAATACTGAGGGCTGACAGGAGGCCTGCCCTCAGGGAGCTGAGAGGTCGTTCACTATGGCTCAGCGTATTTGCTTTGAGGGCTGCAAAAATGCCAACCTAGATTTGGCACTGGTCTAGATTTGTGTCTCAATTCTGTTGACTGAGAGAAGGCACAGGAGGCCCGATGCAGTCATGCTGCACCAGATTTGAGCAGAAGACACACCTTTGTGGGGTGGGGGTGGAGAAAGTCACTTGCTGACATGAAATGTGTAACCTGGGCAGAATGAGTGGGTCTCCTTTTGGATCCAAGGTGGTTTCTCGTTTGCAAGTGGGGTACTTGCAGAGGCTGGAGACACTGGTTCCCCTCGCATCTGTTATCAGCTGGTTGGTTTCTATAAGCAGCTGTTGTTAGGTGCTACCAGTCCCTTTTAGCTCATATTGACCCCTGTGCCGAACAGCAGAACCTAATACGGCCCAGTCCTGTGACTTCCCCGCAATCTAATGATGTGAGCCCATCACTGCAGCGAGCCCTGTCAACACATCTCGTTGAGGGTCTTCCTCTGTTTCGCTGACCCTTTACTTTGCCAAGCACCACAGCCTCCTCCAGGGGCTGACACCCCCTGATATCATGTCTAAAGTATCTGAGATGAAGGAATATTCTGCCTGTGGTTCTTCCATGATAGATCTGTGCATCCTTCCAGCGGTTCACGGTATTATTCACTCATCTTTCCCAACACTGTCATTCAAAAGCATGAGCTGCTCTTTGGTCTTTTGTTATTCCTTGTCCAGTTTTCATATGCTTGAGGCACCCAACAATACAATGGCTCAGGACAGGTTCAACTGTCTTCAAAGTGGCATCTTTGCTCGAGAACGCTGTGATGAGGTCTCTTGGGCAGATCTGCAGGCTGCAATGTCTTCTGGTATCTTGATATTATTTGATAATATGTGCATTTTGTTGGATTTCCATTCTTAGAATAGGGAACATGAGAAGCATGATTCATAGGGTATTGCACTGTCAACCCAAAGGTCTCACCTCTCCAGAGGTTTGATTCAACAGTATCTCCAAGGGAGAGGGATGGCGGATCTCCTCCTCTGTGACTTACAGCCTCAGAAACGCAGTGGAGGGTGAGCTATGATTAAGGTCTAATGCAATGGCAATGAGTGAATTCTTTGGAACAGGCACAAACATTCATCTTTTCCAGTCTGCTGGCCAGGTTAACTGTCTTCTCAATTTCTTAGCATAGATGAGTGAGCACTTTCAGTGTTGAGGCTCTTTGTTAAAATAACACACACGTGATAGCCCATCAATTCCTGGAGCACTCATCCCTAGACTGGTTCCTGATCTACTCAGTCTTTCACTATCAAGTGTTTTGTTAACTACAGATGCCCTCTGTCAAGTGGAAGAAAGTTCCCTCTACTCCTACTTTGCTGAGAGTTGCTTTTAAATCATGGATGAATGTTGCATTTTAATAATTGTTTTATTTGCACCATGATAGGATCATGGGATTTTCTTCTTCAGTATCCCTGTAAAAATCCCAAAGAAAATCCTAGCCAATAGAATCCAGTATCATATTTTAAGGATTTACACCAGGTATGCTAGGATGGTTCAGCATAAGAAAAAGAAGCAATGTAATTCACCACATAGACAAGGCAAAGAGGATCATATCCATCAATGTAGAAAAGACATTTGGCAGAATTCAACACTCCTTCTTGATAAAAATGCTCAAAAAAATAAATATAGAAGAGAAATTCCCTAACATAATTAGCTCCATCTAACATACTTTGGGCATGTCGCAAGAAGTGATTAGTCTTTGGAGAGGGACATCATGCTTGGAAGGGTAGAAGGAAAGTTCAGGACACAAAGACCCTGGACTAGATGGATTGACTCAATGACTCGGGTAACAAGGGGAGGTGTGTCAGAGACAATAAGCTTGGCTGAAGATAGAGCAGGGTTCAGAGTTTCTGTACATGGGGTCGCTATTAGTCGCAAGTGTCTTGACGGGACATAACAAGAACAACATACCAAAACGAGGCATGATGGCTTAGTGGTAAGGAGTGTGCTGCCAACCCAAAGGCAAGCACTTCGAATCCACAAACTGCTCCATGAGAGAAAGATGGGTAGTCTATCCCCATGAGATTTACAGACTCTGACAACTCTGCTGTAGCATCAGTCAGGAGCTGGTTCTGACTAGACAGTACATAACAACATAGAAAATCAATAGACATGCATTTAGAACCACATCGGACTATGTTCTTTTTTTTTTAACCTCAAACTTCAAACATAAGTTAGAAAAGTAAAAAAGAGAGACTTATTCTTTTCATTTTTCTTCTTTCCTGATGTCTGATGGTTACTATTTTTGTTATTCCCTTTCACTTCAAGAAATTTCTTCCACCATTTATTTAGGGGAGGTCTGCTAATTATCTTCATTTTCCTTCACCTGAGAATATCTTACTTTCCTCTTCAGTCTGAAGGACATTTTTACTGGATATAGAAACGACTTAACGGTTCTTTCCTTTTCACCTTTGTTGTTGTTGTTATGTGCTGTCGAGTTGCTTGTGACTCATAGAGACCCTATGTACAACAGCCCTAAACTCTGCTCTGTCCTGTGCCAATCGCACTGTCTCTGACACTCCCATCCCGATTATCCCAGTCACTGAATCAATCCACCTCATAGAGGGCCTTCCCCTCCTGCGCTGTCCCTCCACCCTCCCAAGCATGATGTCCTTCTCCAAGGACCAGTCTCTCCTCACAACATGTCCAAAGTATGTCAGACGGAGCCTCAGAATCCTTGCCTCCAAGGAGCCACCCAGTTTAACCCTTTCCAGGACGAATCTGTTTGTTTTCCTAGCAGTCCATAGTATTCTCAATACTCTTTTCCAGCACCATAGCTCAAAGGCATCAATTTTCCTTCTATCCTCCTTGGTCATTGTCCAACTCTCTGATGCATAACAAGTGATTGTGAAGACCATGGCCTCTATCAAATGCACCTTAGTCTCCAGAGAGACACCACTACTCTTCAGTACTTTGGAGAGGTTCCTAACAGCAGACTTTCCCATGGCAATGCGCCTTTTAATTTCCTGGCTACTGGTGCCAAGAGTGTTGACTGTGGAGCCAAGCAAACTAAAGCTGAGTACAATCTCATCCTCTTCACCATCCATCCTGATGCTGCCAATTGGTCCAGTGGTGAGAATCTTTGTCTTCTTGACATTGAGCCTCAATCCATATTGGAGGCTGCAGCTCTTGACCCTCTGCAGCAGGTGCTTCAGGTCCTCTTCAGTTTCAGCAAGCAGGGTTGTGTCATCTGCATAACGCAAACTGTTGATAAATCGTCCACCAATCTTGACCCCACATTTCTCTTCATAGAGGCCAGCCTCCAGGATAATCTGTTCTGCATACAGGTTGAAAAGGTATGGAGATAGGATGCATCCCATGCAGTGTTCCCTTGCTCTGTTCTGATGACTGCCTCCTGGTCCAAGTATAGGTTTCGCATTAGCACGATCAAGTGTTCTGGGATTCCCATTCTTCTCAGAGTCAGCCATAGTTTGTTATGATACACACAGTCAAATGCCTTTGCACAGTCAACGAAACACAGACATTCCTCTGGTATTCTCTGCTTTCAGCTAAGATCCATCTAACATCAGCTACAATATCCCTAGTACCATGAACCCTTCTAAACCCAGCCTGGACTTCTGGTAGTTCTCTGTTGATGTGCTGTTCCAGTCATTTTTGGATAATCTTCAGTAAAATATTGCTTGCATGTGAAATCAGTGAGATTGTTCTATAGTTTCCACACTCTGTTGGGTCACCTTTCTTTGGGATAGGGGGAAAAAATACCGTGCCACTTCCTTCTAGCTTCCATAGTTTTTCATGAGAAATCTACTAGTTTTATTTTATTTTGTTTTCCTCTCTATAGTAGTGAGTGTTCCTCCGGCATTGCTTTCAAGCTTTTTCATTGCATTTAGTTTTCATAAGTTTAAAATATATTCTTCTGTGGATATTTTTTAACCTCATCCTGTGTGAAGCTCATTCATATTTTTGGATCTGCATGATCAGGACTTCTGTAAAATTTATGAAGTTTTCAGCCATTATTTCTTTGAATATTTTTCCAATCCTACCTCTTGTCTCCTCTCCTTCAAAGATTCAAATGACACGAAAGTTGGATCTTCTGTTTCAGTTCCAAAAGCCCCTGAGGCTCTACTTAACATTTTTTTTGGGTTTTTTTTAGAAAGTCTCTTTATTGTTAAGACTATCTCCAGGTTCAGAAAATCTTTGCTCTGTCATTTCCATTCAGAGGTTTGTTTATTTTAGTTATTGTATTTTTTTATATTTTTAAATTTTCTACTATTTACAAAATTCAAATACAAATTCAAACAAATTCTATGTTATTGCATTTTTAAGTTGCACAACCTCCGCTTGGCTCTTATTTATGACTTCTCTTTCTTTTTGGAACCTTCTACTCCTTTTCTCGGAGTTTATATTTTATCATTTGTTACAATGGTATCTGCAAAAGGTTGCTGAAACATTTTTATAATCCATTTCAAATCTCTGTCGGATACCTTTAGCTTCTCTGCCAGCCACATACCAGTACTTATTGATTATCTTTTTTTCATCCAATTTGGGATCTTTCTAGTTCTTGCTATACAGAAAGTGGTTTTCTATGATAACTTTGACATTTTGGTTTCTTTCAGTTCCGTCTTAATGAGATTCTGGATGTTATTTAAGCCTCTGTTGTAGCTGGCTTCCTCTGACACCACTGGAAGCATCGCCCATTACAGCCTAGTAGTAGCTCAGGTCTGGGTTTTCCACTCCACCATTGTTGACACTGAGCAACGAAGGCTCCTCATTACTGCTGGAGGGAGGCTGGCTGCCCAGGCAACCTCTGTCGATGATGGCCAGACAGGAAGGGCCAGGAATGCCCCGTTACTGCTTCCTAAGTGGTCTCTGCCTACACCAGGGGGGCAGGAGGGTTGTGTGGGGTGTCACCACGACTGAGTCTCTCTGCTGGTTCTCTTCTGACAATCACAACAGGATGGGGGAGAAGAGACACCTCATTATTGTGGCTGGTGGTGAACGTTGACATCCCTCCTGTGGTCTCCACTGACACGCAGGGACATTACTGCTGAGGGGGAATCAAGGTCCCAGCCTCCTCCTCAGCATTCTCTGACACCACCCCGTCATGAGATCGGGGGAGAACCAGGGCATCCCATTACAGCTTACTGAGCGTGAAGCTCTAAGCCGTCCACTGACCTGATGGCATTAGGGAAGGTAAAAAACGATGTTCCTTCTGTGATGTGTAACTGGAGCAGAATGATTTTACTAAATCTTTATCTGTCTTGGGTGACCATCCCTTTCTCAGGTTTTTGTCTCGGGAAAGAGGACTTTAGCTGGAGTTATCTCTTGCCTGCACCCACTGGTGTGGGTGTGTGTGTGTGTGTGTGTGTGTGTGTGTGCGCGCGCGCGTGTGATATACCCCACCCCCAAATGCCAGCTTCATCAGAAAAAGACCTTGATTTTGTTCTCTGCTCTGTCCTCAACACCTATCACTGAATGTGGCATGTAGAAGGTGTTCAATAAACACTGTGGAAGGTATGAGTGAGTGAACAAATATCCAGACACCATTTGAAAAATTTTTCAAAACCATATAAAAACACAGCCTGGTTTTAGTGAGGGTTTCAGAGCTTCATCTGTGAACCTTCATGTCCCCTATCCCCCCACTTCCAGATCCCCGTGGCCCCTGCTGGGCACGATTTGTTAACCTGGAATAGAACACCTGTTCACGTTTGCAGCCCACATCTCTGAGCTGATGCAGTACGGACGTGGGTGGTTAACCTGGTTTTCTAAGCCAAGAGCAGAGTGGACACTGTGGTGGGGGGAAGGGGTGCAGGGGAAGAGGTGGCTGTCAACTCCCTTTCTGTCTTTGGGGAGCCCCAGGAGTGGGGCAGGGGGCACTGGAGAACCAGATTCACATGGACGCCACACTGAAATCTACTGTAGACTCTCTATAGCTCATGACTGAGAGAGACAGCCCTTGTTCTCCTTCTGAGGCCTCTACTATGAGGGGCAGACTCCATGGCCGGGCAGCTAAAGTACGTAAGCTGAGCTCCAGTCACTTCTGGTACCTGAGAGCTGATGGGACCAGCTGATGGGTCTGTTTCTGGCCAGCAGAGCCCTTGGGCCACCCGCGTTGCTCTTCCTTTCCCAGAAAAGGAGGCCACTGTCACCTGCTGAGGGGAAGTGCTTCCTGCTGACCACAGCCTATCAGCGGGAGGCTGCCCTAGTAAGCACATCTCTCTCAGGAGCCCTTTAGGGCCAAGGCTCTTCTAGGTCACAATCAGGGTATCAGATTGGGGGAACAAGTCCTGCAGAGTGAGGCAGATGCAGCCTATCTCCCTAGAAAGGAGGCCAGCCTGCTGCTTCCACAGGGGCATGGAGATGGGCAGGGAGGAAGAGGAGGAGGAGGAGGAGAAAAGTGGAAGGTGGGAGTAAGACTAGTGCATTTCATAAAGACAGAGCACCCCCAGGTCAGGGGAAGAACCTTCCAGAGACATGGCCCAGCTTGCTACTTTTGCTCTGTGGGCTGAACCAATCCTCTTAACCTCTCAAGGCTTCCCAGCATTTATCACTTACAGCTCCACGAAGCCCACTCCCTCAGTCAGCGGGGGAGCACTCAGGACGTAGCTCTGTCTGCGTGTGCTGGGGTCAAAGGCCCTTTCCTAGCCTTCTTTGCCATGAAAAGGAAAACAGAAATGAGCAGTGTTTATCCATCACTAGCATCCCCCCTCTGCCCCCATCACCAGGGGAGCTGGCGTGGTGACATCAGATAAGAGTCAAGGAGTCAACTCCTGGCCGAGTGGACGTGAGGTGTGTGCCAGGAGTGGGGGATTCAAGGGAGGAGACAGAAAACACCCGCCCACAGGAGCAGCCACCACGCAGCCTGAGCTGCCAGCTGCCATGTGGCAACGTGGCCTGGCATCATCAGGGCTCTTAATATGCAAGTGAAACTGTAAGTCAGGATTTTTGTGTAAAATTTTTACCTGTTTAGATATTGTCAATGAGTTAAAATTTTGCAAAGCACTATGACAGGCCAAACAAATCACAGGTGGTTGGACTCACCCCTAGTCTGCACACAACCTGCAGCTGCGGAGGCTGAGTCACCCGACCTGACCCATTCTGAGCCTGTTCCTAGTCCTTGTGAGGGAGATGGTAGCTCCTCCTTTGAACAGCAGAGGATGTCAGGGGCCGAAGCCGGTTGCTTATCGCTTATAAATGCCTCGGATGGCGCCTGGCCATAGAGGGTCAGCTTCTCCTGGTTTAACTCCAACCCCAGCTCCTCCCCTGGAGCCAAGCAGGTAGCTGCACAGGGCCTTGAGGTCAGAGGTGGACCCCGGGGGAGCAGAGACATAGAGCTAAAAGGAGGCCTGCAACTCCCAGGCTCCAGGACAGAATGAAGCACTAAGGCTTTGTAGAACCACTTCCTAGGGGTTCCAAGGCTGTGGCATAACCCAAAGGGAGTTGTGCTGCTAACCCAAAGGTGGCACCTCTCTGGCAGTTCGAATCCCCCAGAGCAACCTCCTCCTGTGTGACATACAGCCTCAGAGAAACCACTGGGCGGGCAGCTATAATTTGGTTCCCATTCAATGGCAATGGGTTTGAGTTCTGAGTCTCAATCTGTGTGGGTTCAGACCACTAAGCTTTCTTTTCTCCCATAAAGCCAATAGTGGCTTCAGTCAACGGGACTCCTCCAGGTCTCCCCTCTGAAGGGTTATAGGAGGGTGGGCATGGAGGGAGTGGCCAGGGCTGGGGCCTGCAGAGTCACCAGAGTGAAGGGAGAAAGTGGAACACAGAGCCAGCAGTCAGGGACAGAGGGAATAGGAGCTACTTTTCCTGACAACAAGTGCCGTCCTCAGGGGTTTGGGACATGTGTCTCTGACAACTGAGAGTGGCATCGCCAAAGGCCCAATGCCACCTTCACTCATAATCACTGCCATTACTGAGCGCTCCCTGGATGTCGACCCCTGAAGAGCTGCGTCTTGCACGATCCCTAACTCCAGTGTACATGCATCTCTATTTGAGAAGCACTTCAGTGACGAGAGGATGATTAAGTGGCTAACCTTGAACCACTAACACCCACTGGGCATGTCCTGTGAGCTGGATCCTGCAAACATTCCGTTTACTCTCACAGTGGCTACTGTCCGAAGATAGTCCTAGTCCTATATGAGTCACACCCCTTGGAGTCCCAATTTTGTAACTCCCTCCCCCTTGAGTTCAGGCCTGTCACTCACTTTTGATGAAAGAAACACAGCAGAAGTAGAATTGTGGGCCTTCGGAGTCAAGATCACAGAAACCCCACAGCTTCTGATGGGGGCCTCTCAGAGCACTGGTGCTGTGGGCACTGGCCCTGGGGACCCAGCCTCTGAGCTGTGAAAAGGCCAAACTTCCCAGAGAGGCCACAAGCAGGTGCCCAGTCAACTGGCCCAGCTGGTTCTGCAGCTGATGACCAGCACCAAGGGCATGGGAGGGGCCACCTTGGGGGCGCAGAGCAAATCCCACAGGAGACCTCAAGCAAAAGGATGCTTGGCTGGGCCCAGTCAACTCACTGAATGGTAAGAAGTAATTCATTTTCATTTGAAGCCACAAAAGAAAACAGGAGCTCTGGTGGCTTAGTGGTAAGGAACTGCACAGCCTACATACACAAAGGTAGGAAGATAGAAAGTGATGCTACTAAGCCAAGGGTGGATGATTTTAATCTGCATCCCTCAGGCCTGGTCAAACATTCTTTTAAGTGGTACAGCACTGGTCTGTGCATTGCTGTACAGAGGTAACTCGTGGTTGCTGTGATGCTGAACACTATGACATTGATGTGTCAAATCTGAGAATGGTTACCCACGGTGGACAGTGTTTGGTGGACCTCCCCGATTAAAACAAGCTTGGAAGCAGGAGTGGCATCCACTTCCGAAATAGCTTACCTCTGGAAACCCTACAAATGTGGAGAAACGATGAAAGTTATACAAGTGTTCAAGTCTTTCGTTCATAGGGTTGCTATGAGTCATCTATGACTCAACGGCACTTACAACACAAAGGCATGTGGCTCGAATCCACCAACTGCCCCACGAGAGGATGGGAAATCTCCTCCTGGGTGATTCACTGCCTCTGGACATACACAGGAGGGACAGCTATGGATCAGTTCTGATTCAATGGTAAACAACAACAAGAACTCACAAGCACCCCAAGGGACTGTATCTAGTTTATAGTTGAGTTCACTGAGACCTAGAGAGGAAAAGCAATTTGGCCAAGGTACACAGCTGGCAATGGGTCAGAGTTGGGACCTGAACCCTAGTTGTCTGATCCAGAGGGATGGCCAACACCCCTTTGTTCCCTCCACGCTGCCCACGGCCCCCAGCAGTGAGTGTCAGGGTGGGATTTAAACTACGTCCACTTCACTCTTAGCTAAAGCTCGTCAGTGTCTGTGAGCATATCCCCCGCATATCCCCCTCAGAGGCTGTTCATCAGTATCAGGCCAGCCCCTCAGAGCCCCAAACCCCGAGCCCAGAGCCTGGTCTCCTTCCCTGCTGGCCGAGGCCAGGCTGCCACTGATTCTCCTCAGATCTCTCCCCTTGGTGGTGCCTGGGTGGGGCTGGGAGGCCGTGGGGCCAGGATTTTGACAAATGGCCTCACACATACTAAGTAAGAGTGATGACACTGGGAGGCCTGGTGAGGCCCCCAATGCGAGAGATGAAAAATGGGGCTGATCCATCTCGCTGGCCTTGGTGACAAGGAGAAATGGATCAGCCCTAATAGGGGCTGCTCGCTGGGCCCCAGCCTTAAACAAGCCAAATAGGAAATAGGCGCCTTGAGAGCCCAGCCCACAGGAGCAGGGGGCAGGAGGCCTGTGTTTCCAGGACAGAAAGGCCTCACTGGCTGACATCACCCTTGAGCCAGGATGGGAGGTGAGGGGCTTCTGGAAAGAGCTGCCTGGCAGGGAAGGGCTCAGAAGCCAGCCACTTAGGGATGTGCCACCTTCAGCAAGTGACCCACCCACCCTTTCAGAGCCTCAGTTTCCACATATGCAAAAGGAGGCTGGTGACATGTTAAAATGAATGTCAGTACAGAATCCAGTGGCCCTACAGGTCACCCCAGCTCAGGGCCCCACATGGCTTCCCATGCTGTAATCCTTCCAGAAACACACTACTGTCACGCTCTCCTGCAGGGTGCCTGGTCGGCTCCAACCACTAACCTTTCTACCAGCAACCAAGTGCTCAATCACTGCACCACCAGGCTCTTCTCTGGGAAGAGCTGATGTTACCTTAACCCTCAGGATGTGCCAAGAAGTCCTGTATTGAGCACTTCGATGGGTTAATTTTAGCCAGATTATCTCAGAGAGGCACAAAATAGGGGCTGAGCGTGAGTTTCAGAGTCAGAGGATCTGGGGTCAAATCCACGCTGGGGGGCTGTGGGTGGGTTACAACTGGTGTATGGCCTCAGTTTCTCTTTCAATGAAATGAAGACAAAAGTACCATATCACAGCTCTATTGTGATTAATGACACAGTGATTAAGAATTATTATTATATAGTGTATAATCATATTGTTATACGGTGATTAATAATCAGTGCTTAGTGAGTGTTAAGATTATTATCCACATGATGGCTGTTGCTACCCGCTGTTGAGCTGACTTCCATGCATAGAGATTCAATGAACAACAGATCTGAACTGTGCTGAGCTAAAGTTAGTCCTCCTTCTTGGTCTTTCTCCAGTTCAAGGGGAAGACTTCTAAGGTCAAAGCCTCAGAAAGAAATGACTCTGGAGGGAAAGGATGCATGAAGGGGTGTCAGAGCTTCAGCTTGTTTCCCTGGGTTTGCTACACTTACTAGGGTCAGGGTCAAGGCCTCTTAAAAGACACAGGCCTCGGGTTTTAAAGGGGCAAAGTCAGAGGGTAACAACATATGGAAGGTAACTACCAGGAGTCTCCACTGGGCTAAAACAGAGTCTTTTTCCAATCACAGGCCTCCCTGCTCACTTTGTCCCTCCCTCCCACCTCCAAGGTGTTGACCCTCACTTTCCGCCATGGCAAGGGTGCACAGCTATTGTGTCTCTTCCTCTCCTGGGTTCCCTAAGAACTTCTCTGAGGCCCGCTCCTCAGAAGCTGGGTCACAGTGCGCTCTCTGTACTCCTACAGCACTCCTTGGGGGGACCCCTCCACACAGCATGGTGCAAAGAACAGCTGTTCAGTGTCTCGTCCCTGTGACAACATGCTCCAGGAGCCAGAGCCACATGTGTCCTAACATCTGCTGTGTCTTCAGCCCCAGAGGTCAGTCTGTGGTAAATATCTGTCTCACGAAGGGGTAAAGGGTCCCAGGTACGAGTCCTGGAACCTGGAGGTCCTGAGCACTGGACAGCTGTGGGCCTGCATTTTCACTATGTACGCTCTCTTCTGGTAAGAGCCCACCTCACCCCCAACATAATTTTCCACTGACTCTACCTCTTCTTCCTTCTTGGTCCAAGGATTTGAGAATGGATGATCTGACTGCCTGGACTCAGGGAAGGGAAAGCAACTCAGGACGGATCAATCAGAACATTCCAGTCCCTCTGCTGTTCTAAGCCATTTGTTCAGAGGTATTCTCATGACTTAAACTACACCAGTGAAAGTCTTTTAGTTGGGAATACTGGAAAGAGAGCCCCTATGTCTGCTTGAATAACTGTATTTGTAAGATTCAGTGGTGACCATGTGTGGAAAATCTGCCCAAGAAAGAAGACAACACAAAAGGAAAGAGAAAGAAAAGAGAGAGAGACTCTCTGAGCTCCTGATAATATTATATAACCACCTAGATCCAGCTGTGCGTGAAGCTGGACAGTAACTCGCTCAGCATCCAAATTGCCCATCTGAAAGGAGGTTTTTTTGCCTATTCCTAGCTCTGGTGATGGGAATCACGGGCATGAACCAATAAGGTCATGACCCACCTTAGCCACGTGGATTAATTCAGGAGTCAGAACAGGACTGAAGTCAGAGACAAGTTTGGTATGTCAGTCAGAACTTAGAAAAAAGAGAGGCTTTTTCTCCCAGTACATGTGAAGGAGGCAGTACTATATATTATTCATCTTTAACCCGAGGGATGGCAGTTCGAACCCACTCACCTGCTCTATCAGAATAAATAAAGATCTGTAATGATCACAGTTTTCGCCTCACATCCTCAGGGCATGTTTCTAGAAGGGACTACTCCTTAGGCAGGGACATGACGCTTGGAAGGGCGGGGGGTCGGTAAAGAAGAAGACACTCAGCCAGGTGGACTGACACAGCGACTGTCTCAAGGGGCTCTAGTGTGTCAGGAAGTGTGAGGATGGCACAGGACAGGACAGGGTTTAGATGTGTCGTTCATAGGGTCGCTATGGGTCATACTCAATTCAACAGCCCCTAACAACAACAACACAAAGATCACAATCCTGTAAGTCACTCCACTGTAGAGCATGGGAGGTTCCCTGTGTTTTGCATCGGGCTCAGTGGGAATGAGTGCGGGTCTCGGCATGCGGGGAGGAGGAGCAGAGAGCTCTCTCACTATCATGAGATGCTCAGCTCAGGGACAAGTCAATGCATGGAGGGGACAGGGTGTGGACGATCACAGAGGCAGAGAACAACCCTGGGGTCCACAGTGCAGCTTTCATTTACACACCCCAACATCGTTCCTTCCAGACCACGCTAAGGGTGGATTTTGCTGTTAAAGCTTCTGGTTGTGTTACATACTAGCGGACACACCTGAACTAATTCCATGAACTAATCAGCACCCCTTCAAGGCGTAGTCATGAAACACTTAGGCCTGCTGGGATGCAATCACTTGCCTGGCGAGAATCCTGACCAAGCCACACAGGCTTTTCTTCTGCACATTATGCTCTCAAGTGCTCCCCGATGCTGCTCAGGGCCCCTCACTGGTATCTGCTACCCCAGATGACCCAGAACCTCCATGAACCCTTGTCCGATACCAAGTCTCAGGAGGCCTCTATGACTGGGGCCAGCAAACAATACTGGGGAAGGCCCAGGTAGTGAGCATTTTCAACTTGGTGGGCCGTCTCTGTTCTCTCACCACTGTTCAACTCCACCTTCAAAGCAGGAAGGCAGCTGTAGACAACTTGTGCAAGAGTAAGCATAACCATGCCAATAAAACTGTATTGATGGCCACCTCAACTTGAGTTCCACATCAGTTCCATGTGTCACAAGAGTCTGCCTTTTGATATTCTCCCCCCTCCCCCAATGCGAAAATCTTTCTTAGCTTTCTTGATAACAAACCCAGTCAAGAACCAGATTTGGCCTGTGGGTCATAGTTTGTGTTAACTCAAGGTTTAGTTAGGACCTCAAGGCACTGTTGCATACGGACCACCCCCATCCATGCTCTGAACCAGCGCTCCCTCTGCTGTCACCCACCCAAGCTGTGCTGCTGACGACCAGCATGCCTTAGGGCTCTTGCCATGACAGTCAAAGCAACTTACCAGAAGGACCACCCATAGTCCCAGGAATGGGGTCTCCAGTCTTCAGGGCCGAGGCTCACGGTGACCTGAAACACCTGTGTGTACATCATGTGAGCAACCATTCCCAGGAGGCCTGTGGGAAGAGGACAGAGCATGTTAGGGAGGTGGGGTGGGACTCTGTCCTTCTCCACGGGCCTCTCAGGCCTGACTTCTATAGGGGAAGTCAGCAAGGCCAGAGCAGGGGTAGGCAGAGAACGCCAAGGAGTTTGAGGCAAAGAGGAGCTCTGGGGAGAAAAAAAAAGTAAATAAGGGCAAAACAGAAGTACTCGTTGGGGTTTCTAAGGCTATAAATCGTCAGGGAACCAGACTGTTTCCAGAGTGGCTGGTGGTTTCAAACCCTCGATCTTTTGGCTTAGCTCTCCACTAGTAATTTTTCAGCTCGGAATCCACAGCATCACTGTTGGTTGTTGATGTTAGGTACCATCGAGTCAACTGCTCCTCATAGTGACCCGTGAACAGCAGGTCTGAACCTCGCCCTATCCCACACCATCCTCCCCATCTGATATACTCAAGCCCACTGTTACGGTCACTGCGGCAGCCCATCCGGCTGAGGGTCATATTCCCTTTTCTGATCCTCCCTCCACCTTTCCCCAAGTCCTAGCACGACATCTAGGGCCCTTTTAAAGGGCCATGAATATTTACTAAAATATGTTCAAGTTTAGGGGAAGCTCTGGTGGCCTGTTGGTAAGGACTTGTGTGTGGCCAACACAAAGATGTACGGTTCGAATGCACCAGCTGCTCTGCGGGGTATAGATGGCCATCCTCCTCCTGTGCAGTTTCCTGTCTCTGAAAACCCACTGGAGGGTCAGCTATGAGTCTGTTGTGATGTGACAGTACACAACAATAGCAGGTATATATACATCAAGGGACTTAAAAGCAGTGACACCAACTGAGGGTAACACCAGTAGGGACATCAGCATCCTCTGTAATACAATAGTCAAACAATAGGAACAGTCTTGAGATCATTAATGAATGGATGGATAAATAAAATGTGGCAACGCAATGGAGTACAACTCAGCCACAAAGGGATGTGGAGTCCATGCACACCACAGCACGAACCGTGGAAACACAGGGCTACTGAAAGAAATCAATCACGGAAGGATCTCATTCACTTAAGATTACAGGAACAAGCAAATGTACGGAGACCCAAACGTCTTAGCCTTACCAGGGCCTGGAGGAAGGGTCAGAGGGGAAAGCCCCTGCTGGGACAGTAACAGTGCACTTCTGTTTGTGATGATGGGAACTCCTGTGTGGATTTAGGGTCATAATTGTACCACATTGACTGGTATAGTTGAAATCCCTAAGCTCTGTATCTAGTAAGTGCAAACGCTGGCAAACGCTGTGTTAGATATTTGTTTTGTTGTTGTGTACTGCAGAGCTGGAACCGACCTATAGCTGACCCTCCGGTGGGTTTCAGAGACGGTTAATCACACAGGAGACTGTCCATCCTTCTCCCGCAGAGCGGCTGGTGGCCTCAAACTGCCTTCAGGGTATGTTTACAACAACAAAAGGCAGCTGCTGATACTACTTCTTCTTCTTGTTGTTGTTAGGTGCCATCGAGTCAGCCACAACTCCTAGTGACCCTATGAACATCAGACCGGAACCTGCCCTCTCCTGCACCATCCTCGGGTTCTCTGATACGTTTGAGGTCACTGAGGCAGTAACTGTGTCAATCCATCTCGACGAGGTTCTTCCGTTCTTCTTATATATTGTTTACATATATCTCCTAGGAAATGTCTTGGTTTCACTGGATGTTCGAATCAACTGGCCTACTCGAATGTTTACTGGTTCTTTTCATTGTCTAGGGAGCCTGAAGTCTTAAGAGCTTGCAAGCAGCCATTCCAGGTATGACAGTTGGTCATTATTCACCTGGAGAAGCAGAGGAAGAAGGAGATTCAGGCACCAGAGGAGGAAATGTGATGTGTGCCTCATTGCTTCCATAAAAAACTTCTTCCTTTGCCATTAGACCAGAACCAGATGGTGCCTGGCTCCCATTATTCAACATTTTGGCAGGCAAGTATTCTACCACTGAACCAACCACCCATGCAATTATTCAACATTTTGATTAAAAAAAAAGCTATAGAAAAGTAATGATCAAAAGGGGGGATGGAAATAATGATCAAAAGGAGGAAATGTGGGAAAAGAGAAAATTCTCATAAAAAAAAACAATCTAAACTTTATGGAGCTACTGAGGACAGATGACTCCCAGAAACTATTGCCCTGAGAAGATCTTCAAATCTTACATTTTACCCCCTGAAGTTGTCTTTAAACCAAGCAGTAGTTCAGCTCACTTATTAAAGAGTGTTTGTCTTGAGTAATATGCTCTTTGAAAGAATTATCTCTATGTGATCAGACTGACAAGAGCAGTGCGAAAAGGTTTGATGAGAAGCTTAGGGGACAGTGAGTTTACGCTCATGAAAGTAATAGGTAAAACAACCCTGATAAAGGTGGCACCACCTGATGCCTGTAACCGATGTCACTGAGGTATGTCTTGGTTGGGAGGAGCCTTCGAGCTGACTGTGACTCAAAGCGACTCTTGGAACAGCAGATGGAAACTGCTCTGTCCGGCACCAGCCTCACAGAATCTGCCATGTTCAAGCCTATCTTTGCAGTTACTGTGTCAATCCATCTCATTAGGGTTTTCCTCTTTTCCACTGACCCTGACACACAGTTTTTCTGATGTTAATTCATTCAGTATTCCTTTTTTCCTGTTTAGATTACTTCTTCTTGGTCTATATACAGGTTTCGAATGAGCATCATTAACTGTTCTGGAAGTTTCATTCTTTACAACGTTATCCACAAATTATGACAACCAATACAGTCATGAGACATACACGATGAACTGTTGCAGAGTCGATACAAGTTAGTATCTTTTTGGTATTCTTTCATCCTGGTCCAAACCCGGATGGGAATATTTACACTCTGGACACTGGTGGTTGTGACGTGATGTCGACTTAGAAATAATTCACAGCTGATACTCCAGTGGGTTTTCTGAGGCGGTAAATGGCACGGGGGAGACCGCCCATCTTTCTCTCATAGAGCAACTGTGAGATTTTAACTGCATGTCTTTGGGCTGGTACCACACAGCTTCCTATGGAAATTGGTAAACACTATAAATTGGAATTTGTTTGTTTTGTTGTTGTTTGTTTCCCCATAGAGCCTTCTTAATTTTTTTTTTGCATTTATCATCAAACTACTACAACGCTTTCTCTTGGTTTTAGATTTCATGCCTCCCTTATTTCCAGTGAGCTGGGGCATCTTCCACGTGTTTATGAATCACTCCTATCTCTTCTAGAACTGTGTCTGTGGGTCTTTTGCCAGTGTCTTTTTTTTGGTTTATTTCTTTTTCTTGCTCTATTTGTAGGACTTCTTTATATATTCTGGATACTTATCTTGTCTGTTGCATAAGCTATTATAAGCTAATTGCTTGTTTTTAATTTCCATTTACAGCACATCTTCTTCCAAAAGTTTTTTAACATTTGATGTTTTCAAATTTGTCAAGTTTTTTCCCCCCTTGTTGGCTTTTTATGCCTATAACTAACTTAAGAAAGCCAAGATCATAAATATATTATTCTGCATTTTTTCTAATATAATCTTAGGGGTTTTTATATTAATCTACTTGGGAATTTATCTTGGTAAATGGTGCAAAGTAACAATCTTGATTTTTTTTTTTTGGTAGCAAAATGAGTAGTTAACTGCTTTGAACAAATATAAGGTCATCCATTCTTTTTCCACTTTGAAATGACATCTTTATAAAATAGTCCATCTGAAATGCCATCTTTATGTAATATTCCAAGCCCCATATATCCATGTGTCTAGTTCCTTCTGTCCTACTGACTTCTGTATCTTTCTTCAATACCACACTGCTTTAACCATTAGAACTTTAAAACAGAGGTCTTTTTATTTAGAAGAGAAAGTTTCATTTCTTTCTTTCTTTCTTTCTTTCTCCCAGTGTTCATTCCTTCTGGGATTGCTACCCTCCCCAGAAGCCCTGTCTAATCAGAAGGACCTGCCCCCCTTCCTTAGCCTAGGCCAGTCCTTGTTCTAAGGACTAGACCTTGTCCTCCAAACCCTCTGCTGTTGCAATTCCTCCCACCTCTTCCTCTCCATGTGAATCTGCTTGCTGTCTGAGTTATCTGACCTTTCTGTGCCTTGTTTCCTCACAACACAGTGTAGTTGTTGTTGTTGCTTAGTGACGTTACATCACAGTGACCCTATGAATAACAGACATGAACCTTCTTTGTCCTGCACCGTGCTCATGATTTCTGGTTGTAGTTGCTGTGTACCGTAGAGTCGGAACCGATCCATAGCTGACCCTCTAGTGGGTTTTTAGAGGCAGTGAATTGCATGGGAGGAGATTCTCCACCTTTCTCCCGAGAAGCAGCTGGTGGCCTCGAACTGCATGCCTTTGGGATTGCAGCGCACCTTCTTGCCACTAGGCCACCAGATCTCTGGCATGGATGGTTAAAGTTGGGAAACTCCAGTGCGTGTTCTCTAGTGAAGGATCACCTTTGTGATAACCACCTTTCTTCATATGAGGACAGTAAGGACTTAACAATACCTCATATACAGAAATTTCCAGCTGGACCCTGAGGTGGGACCCAACCTACTGGCAGAAAAATTACTTTGCTGAAGTCTTTGTATAGAAATGCACAGATTCCTGTCTTGAATCTCCTTTATCCCCAAATTTGAAGGACTTTGCTTGAAAAAGATTCAATAAACAAAAATTACAACTCACTCAAAGACAGGCTGAGGAGTGTCTCTGATTGCATTTTAAAGATTCTACTTCAGAACTCTGGTCCCCGTCCAACCTCCTGGGAATATGTTGGTTCTATAAAGGCAGATTCTCCCATAAGCATCTGTCCTGTGATGCCTCAGCAGAAGGAATGGCTTCCAACTCATATGAATAATAACAAAAAGTGACTTTCTGCTGAGTTATTGCAACTTCTAAATTAGCGATGGTGAAATGAATGAAGCTTTCCTACTGCCGCTACTGCATCTCGGCTTGGACCCACCCCAAGGGACTCATGACTATAAATCTCTCTGGTCTTGTGATTTCCATATTTCCCCCATCCTCCTGAGACAACCTGAGGAGCTTTCAAAAGCTTTGCAAAGAGAGAGGGTTTAGCTGTGGGGTCACAGCTGGGCTGTGATGTCACCCAGAGTTCAGAATGGGGAATGAACAGGTATGCCTTGGAAAAGGTGCATCCAGAGTGCTCCTTAGAGGTAAGGATGATAAAACTTCAGCTCTCATACTTCAGCCATGTTACTAGAAGAGACTACTCCTTAGACAGGAATTTCATGCTTGGACAGGTGGAGGGTCAGCAAAAGAGAAGAAGACAGCTCCCCCCTCCCCCCCGCAATGAGAGAGATTGACATGGTTACTGCAGCAATGGGCTCTTGTGTATCAGAGATAGTGATAGAGATAGGGTAGGCAGGATTCAGATCCATTGTTCAGAGAGGGTCACTATGAGTTGTACTCGAGTCAATGGCACTTAACAAAAAATGCAGTAAGTCCCAGGCTTTCCCCTCAAAACTTCACAGGTGAGACCAAGAAAGCTAAATTCTGGGCACAAGTTCAGAGGCCATAGTGAGAGACAAGGCTAAGAGGATTAGATTGTGAGTTCTGGATAAAACTAGAAGGAAGCAGAGTGGCAGGGAAGAGCCAGTTCCCAGTGCTGCCACCTTGCAGCCGCATGACCTTGGGGGGCTTAGCTCACCTTTCTGTGCCTCAGTTTCCTTCCCTGCAACACAGAGACAATGAGAGTGCCTACCTCACAGACCCACCACCCATCTGTCAGACTCTCCTACTGTGGCAACTTATGTGTTGCTATGACGTCCCTGGTATTTCAAACACAAGCAAGGCCATCCAAGGCCATCAGGCTGCAGTGAGGCATTGAAACGAACACAGATTAGCAAACAAGGCCTGGTAATCTACTGTTCAAAATCAGCCAATCCAAGCCCTTTGACAAGAGCATGCAGGTGACTAGAAGGGACTTCAAAGACACAGCGGCCACGGTCATGGACTTGTGAAGATGGCATGGGCTGAGGGGTATTTTGTTCCATTGTCCACACGGTCACCACAAGTCAGGGCCACTCGGCATCAGCGGATGACAACCATCTTATACATTAGTATGAGAATTAAGGGATTCACATTTGAAAACTTAGACTAAGCGCAAGCAGATGTTTTCTGGATAGAGGAATGAATGAGACTCACGGTATACAATGACGAGGCTGGATACCCGGGATCAGTCTGTCTGCTGTTCACCTGAGTCCCCACCACCTTGTACTGTGCTTAGCAATTTGTTGCTTTCTTTCTCTTATTGTCACTGACTCAGAACTGATTCATAACCGCCCCTCCCGTGTGTTTACAAGGCTGTAAATCGCACAGGAGGAGACTATCTGTGTTTCTCCCTCGGAGCCCCTGATGGGTATGAAATTCAGGAGAGGTGCAGTTTCAGGCTCGCACTGCGAGTTCTAAAGTGCTAGCTGACCCAAGCTCCCTGCTCTGCACACGCTGAGGGTATCGTGCACCACAGAATCAGAACCAACGCACAGCCAACCCTCCAGTGGGTTTTCGGAGGCAGTAAATCGCACAGGAGGAGACAGCCCATCTTTGTACTGTGGAGCAGCTGGTGGATTCAACCACACACACTTGGTTTGGCAGTGCAACAATTCCTTACCATTAAGGAGTTTATTTATCTTTATTACCATCATCTATTATCACTACATGCTGGCTTTTACTGTTGTTATGTGTTGTGGAGTCGCCTGCAACCCCCAGTGACCCTCTGTACACTAGCTCTGAAGCCTGCCCTGTCCTGAGCCAGTCTCACTAATTCCAACACACCAGCCTCCATTGTCCCAGTCACTGTATCAATCCATCCCATCCAGGATCTCCCTCTCCTGTGCTGTCCCTCCACCCTCCCAAGCATGATGTCCTTCTCCAAGGACCAGTCTCTCCTGGCCACGTGCCCAAAGTATGTGAGACAGAGCTTCAAAATCCTAGCTTCCACAGAGAGACATGGTTTCACCCTCTCCAAGACAGACCTATTTGTTTTCTTCACGGGCTAGGTGCTTGGGGGTGAAGGAATGTCAGCTGTCTGGTATGAAAGTATCACTAAAAACAAAAGAACAACAAAAGGCAAGTCATTGTCATCTAGTTGATTATGACTCTCAGCAACCTTCAATCAGGTTTCCAATGTTGTCAGTCTTAACAGAGACTGATTGATCATCTTTCTTTCTTGAAGCTGCTGGTGGATTCGAACAACTAGACACGTGCAGCTTTTTGGCTAGCAGTATAGCACACTACAAACTCCACCACCAGAGCTCCTTATAAAATCCAAGGTTTGCCTTCTGAGAATGGGGTTAGATACAACTAGATTAGAAAACTCTGATGGGCACATAGTCCACACGGACACGTGTCAGAGTCACCACTCATTCGTCAGTCAAGAAATGCACGTTAAATACATTTCCTGCATTGGGCACTGCTCCAGGCGGGGGGAGAGGGGCTGGAACAGACAGGTGTCTTGATTGAAATACACACACAGAAACTAGCATGTAAATGTTAATACTGGCAGGAGGATGAGGTGAGGTGAGAAAGATGGACAGGGCCAGGTCATTCAGAAACTTGCAAGGCGAGCGAGGTCATAGGTTGAGAGGGAGCTCAGGTGGGTGGGCAGGTGGGGAGACTGAAGGAGCAAGGAGAGGGGAAAGTGTGAAAGAGAAAGGGAAACCCAGGTACCCTGGACGTGCTTGGGCTGTAGGCAGGGTTCATGCCTGGGTAAGACTGGAGTTCATGAATTTGGAGTGAGGTCAGAGGGTGCAGGTGTGGGCTCACCGGCGGCCACCTCATGTCATGTGTCAAGCTTTGATGCATCTCCCTGATTCCTGGATCCAGGAACATGTAGGTGGAACAAACCAGCATGCCTCAAAGCAGGAGAACACCCGTGGGGGGAGTAGCAGGTCACAGCCCAGGTGAGTCCTTCGGAGGAAACTTCTCTCCAGGGTAGGTGCTGCCTAGATGGAGATGCAGTAATGAACTCCAGACCCAGGTGTGTTTGCAGGGTGTGGACAAAATGCTATGCCAGTGCCATGCTCCATTTAATTGAGATATCAGGGAGCTCGTTGATTAATGAATTTATAATAGAGTTCACTATTAGAGATGCTATCTAAGTTATTACCCAGAGCATAGGGCTCGTGCATGTCTAAATTAACATTCTTGTAAGGTTTATGCTGGGCTCTGATCCGTGCACTTGGTGGCAGGAAGGTGAGGCTGGGGGAAGAAGGAACCAGGGGAGGGGCCTGTGAGGGCAGCCCAGGATTCAGTCAGTCCTCGAGCATGTACTGAACACTTGCTGAATACCGAGCTTTCTTCTAACTAAGGGGCACCTGGGAACAGAAGGCTAGCAGGGAGACCTCCCCATGGAGTGATCAGGGACCAAGAGGGGTTCGAGCCAGGCTTGGGTTGGGGAGTCGGCAGAGGCTCCTGGGGTGAGGCGGACCACAGGCCAAGAGCTGGAGGGTCAAGAAGGGATGGAAGGTGGACAGGCCGGATCAACTCCTGTAGAAGTCCTCAAACAAACACAGTGTCTAGCAGCTCAAACAGGCGGTGGGCAGGACCCGTGGGTGTGAGAGGCGCTGCCGGAGGGATAAACAAGGGCCCTCACAGAGCGCTCCGAAGCCATTCTGAGGAGCATCGACTTTCCCCCAGGGGCATGGGGCGAGGATTATGCAATTGTAAGCAAAAGTCATAAACCAATGAAGCAATTTTGCTTACAAGCAACACTACAGGACAGAATCGAAGTGCACTGTGGGGTTTTTGCGGCCCCAGAAGGGCCTCATCTTCCTTCCTCAGATTACTGGCCTTTACTTGAGCAGCCAAGTGCTTAACTGCTGTGCCACCAGAAACCCTTAATTGTAAGCAAGGAAGCCAGAATTAGGCTCATCTAAGACCCTCTGGCTTGTATGCAGAAGGGACTGGAGAGAAGCAGGAGACTGGGGTGTAGGAAGGTGCAGACACAGGCCTCCCAGGAGCCCATGTGCCCACTGGGGTGCACTGCGGGGTCTCACTGAGCTCCTGTCTTCCCCCTCACTCATGAGTTCCCGCTTCCTCCCTCACATCCATCCAGGGAGCGTCCTCCCCAGCAAACCTCAGCACTGAGGAGGCCTGGCCCAGGAACTGCAAGGGACTGGGAGAAGCTGCTGAGGTTGACCCAGTTACCACTAGTCCTGGAATCTCCCCCAGAAAGTAAACTGTGAGGTCTTCAGGGCTGATATTTCCTACTGTCAATCATCCAGGAAGTCACACCTATCACAGATTAGGGTACACGTGTCTCACATACCAGATGCTCATCCCCACAGGGACCAAAGGGCTGGCTGTACCTTGGGGGCCCCACGGCCCGGCCCGGGGTGCATGCCCATGGCTGGGCGCGCCTGCACTTCAAACCCCCTGAGAAGCTGAGCAATTCAGCATCAAGATTCCCAGATCTATTTTTAAAGTACAAGCTATTTTTAGGCACTCTCCCGAGAACCCGCGGCTCCTCTCGGTAGTGTATTTCAGGGTTTGAAAAGTTCCTCCTTATCCCAAACCGAAAAGCCAAGTCAACTCTAACTCAAAGCCACCTTGTGAGTTGGGAACTGACTGGACAGCAAAGGTTTGTCCCCAGAGATGACCCAAGGGGGTTGAAGGGGTGGTGGCACATGCCCTGGGCCCCACTCAAAGGGGTACCACTGAGTCACTTCTAGAACCACCTCATTTCCATTTGACAGCTGTAAGAGTGCATTCAGCAAGTTAAAACAAATGCTTTGGTATTCGAGAGCCTCTGTGGGTCAAGACAGGCTGTAATCTTGTTCTGTTGGGTGAATAAAGAGAAGAATCCAGGGAGAAAATGACTTGGAGCCCATCACAGACTGATTTTCATTAGCAAAAAGCAAGACGGGGCACTTGTCATTTTCATGCAGCTCTGTATGTAATATGTTAAGTAAAAGATTAAGGCCTTACTTGTGATTTTGAGCTGATATTATGGTAAAGTTACAAAAGATGGGTGTCAGATGTTTGGACAGGGGCACAATTTCAGCGCTGCCATAGGCGACATTTCCCACGGCTACGCCTCTTCCCTTCCTTACACATAACCTAAATCTTTCCAGTTCCAATTTAAGCTCATTTTCAGCTTTACCCTCTGAGGACCAGAGCTCAGCAATTACCAAGCTGTCCCCTAACTGCATCTCTGGGGCACTACATGGTCCCGTTCCTCTGACCTTTCTCCAAATATCCCGTTTTAGACCACAGGAGACATAGGCATCATTCTTGTTCACATTCTGCATGGCTCAAATCAGAGGTGGCATTTGGAGGATCCTCCAGTTTCCAGTCATCGGGCCACTAAACAACCCATCACCCTTGTCCACTCGGACTATCCCATCCAGCGCTGAAGCAAAGCTGGGCCTGGATTCATGCGGAATCATGGGTACAGACCGCTAAGAGAAGGCTACACTGAGTCTGTCACCCACACTCCCAGTTCCTGGTGGGACTTCGGTGGTTGTTGTTGTTAGGTGCCATTGAGTTGAGTACAACTCATAGCGACCCTATGAACAAAAGATTTGGACCCTGTTCTATCCTGCACTGTCCTCACACTTCCTGACACACAAGAGCCCATTGCAGCAGTCACTGTGTCAATCCACCTGGTTGAGGTCTTCCTCTCCTTTATCGACCCTCCATCCTTCCCAACATCATGTCCTTCTCCAAGGAATAACACCTTCTAGCAATATACCCAAACTACGTGAGGCAAAGCCTCATCATCCTTGCCTCCAAAGAGCACTCTGGCTGCAATCCTCTCCAAGACATATCTGTTTGTTGGACAGCCGAGGACAAACTGATGGTGGGATTGTTTTTTATATTAATAGATGTGTCCGCATACCCCCAACATTCCTTGTTTCTCTCTCTGACTTGCGTAACTAGAACTAAGACATTCATTACCTTGGGGTATAGCTGCTATTGAAGACTGGAGAAACAAGAAGTGAAATTCCTGACTCTGGGGATTTCAGAAGCCAACATCCCTGGAAAGGGGTTAGAAAAAAATGGGCTCTTCCTTCTCATCTGGAGACCAGGCAAAATGTACTTACTAGGGTGGAGGAGTAGGAAAAGAGTAGGAGGAGGGGAGAGGATGGGACCCCAAGGAAGGAAGCATTGAACTATGCAGCCAAGAGCAGAACAGCCTCCCAGGTTCTTCCGTGACACTCTCAGAGCTGTGCAGACACAAAGTCTGCACCCGTGGGTCGGACACCCTGACAGGGAGATCGTGCACTCATGCACCAGTCACGGCCACACAGTTGTCCTCAAGCACTGTGAGAAGACACTGATACCACCTCTACATTTTTATGGTTTTACATGCTCCTAACTCTCCCTAAGATGGGAGTGGGTCTTCCCACCAAGAGAATGGGGAGGGAGGGAGTCCCTGGCCTGTGCTTGGATGACAAAGAAGAAAACAAACTGGAGGCCACACACAGGCCTAACAGAGATGAAAGGCCTCATGCTGGTTAATGCATGCGCCAACTTGGCTACAATGCGATTCTTATGGTTTTGCAGATGTGATGCGTCTGATGTTAACAGCCAATCAGTTGAAAGGGGAGTTTCCTTGGGGGTGTGGTCTGCCTACCATATACAAAAGGATAATCTAGGAAAGCCTGCCGTCATTTCGAGCCATGCCCTCTTCTTCTCCTCGCTGAATTCCTGTACTTGAGACGTAAACATGACCTTCAGATTTTGGATGCGCCTGGCTATCACTTGCCCCGCAGATTTGGGGTTCATCAGCTCCTACAGGCATTTGAGCCAGCAAAAGCCAGCTTGTCACCTGATCCACAGATTTGATCAGCCCCCACAATTACATGAGCCATCTCCTTGAATTAAATCCTCATTCACCACTTATATATGGTTCATGTATATATGCTTCACGATTTTGCTCCTCTTGAGAACTAAGACTAAGACAGATTGCTCAGCAGGTCCTAACCGATCCACAATCCTTTCCTTCTCCCCTCCTTCCTTCTCTCACCTTTTACCCAGAAATTCACATGCCAGAGAGGCCCAAGACTTGGACTTTGTACAAGGCTCAAAGGGGGAAGCCAGTCCATAATGCTCCAGGCCCTGCACCTCAGTGTGTAGGGCCTACATCATGGTTGTCCTACTGCATCCACTAGGTCCTGCTGCTGAAAGGCCCCTGTGGACTTAGAAAGGATAAGGTTGGGAGGGACCGGAGAAAGGGTGCAGGGCAAAGGAGACAGCAAGTGCACATGGCTCCTCCAAGCTAGCGTTCCACAAGTCCCACTGGACTATAACAGACTAAGAGAGTGGATCTTAGAGTATGTAGGATAAACCAGGACACGCTGAGAGTGGACGTGAAGGCCATTAAAGATTACACTGGACAAAGGCCTGTTGCTGTGTACCACAGAGTTGGAACCGACCCACAGCTGACCCTCCAGTGGGTTTTCATAGGCAGTTAATCGCATGAGAGGAGATGGCCCGTCCTTCTACCGTGGAGCAGCTGGTGACTTCAAATCAAGTGTCTTCAGGATTGCAGTGCAGCTTCTTGCCACCAGGCCACCAGAGCTGGCACAAAGGCTTGTAGGATACTCAATAAATGATGATAAAATGAATGAATGAATGAGCTCTTCCAAGAGATCCTTTCCCCTTGCGGGTGTCCCCTCCCCTTTACTGAATGAGTGCTCACTGTGCTTGCATGTCCAGTGTCTCCTGTTCTACACAGTGATCCTCTGTGTGCACCCATTTTACAGACCAGAGAAGCGAGTCAAGGAGAGGCTATGTGCCTGAGAGATAGATAGGAAATAAAATAGACATCTCTTTCTTTTCCAGCATTCATTCATTCCTTCCACAGGTAGTTCTTGGGCATCTGCTGGGCGTCAGACAGTGCTAAGGACTGAAGAAAGAAATGCAGGAAGCAGATGAAGCTTAGAATACAGTAGACTTGTTAATACACAGACTGCAGGTAGGAAACACTGTCAAGGGTCATTAGATGGGGAATGGACAGTTCAGGGACCTTAAGAGCTGCCATCTGAAGTCCTCTCTTCTAAAGACAAGGCGGGGGGGCTTCCCTGAGATAGGACTGCTTTAAGCTAAGCCTGAAGGATAAGAGAGCATCAACCACGTTGCAGGTGCTCCCAGCGCGGGAGACAGCCCTGTGTGGGCTCGAGATGATTCGTACCAGGTTTCTCGACCTCGGCACTGTCGGCAGTTGGAGCCAGCGCGTTCCTTGCTGCGGGGAGCTGGCCTGTGCTTTGGAGGATGTTTGGCAGCATCCCTGGTTTTCTACCTACAAGATGCCAGAGGGAACCCTTCCCCCAAGTGGACCAGAAACACCTCCAGGGAGCAGAGCTGTCCTAATTGGGAAAGATGCCACACAAACATTTCACAGTGGCAGCACATTTACTCTCACAGCTCTCTTCTTCTCCTTGCAAGGGAGACTGGCTTTCATTGCTGGCACAGATCTGAGGCCTGGATTGCTTCCTCTAGATCAAGGAATGATTTCAAGGAAAATACCAAGTAACGGTACCTGCAGCAGATGGACTTTGCAAGTGGTGCTCGTGACGGAAGTGGAAGGATATGTGCAGCAGGTAGAGGAGGGACCCCGGAAGCTCGGGCTGTGGTGTGTCCCATGGTTCCAACAGCAGACTTTAAAAGTGCACACAACTGGGATGACATGCTTGGGAGTCCCCAAGGAGGTGCCATCTTGGATAGCACAAGCTGTCCCTCTGACTTTGTCAGGGCACAGAGAAAAGGGGTGACTTTAGGGAGCCACACTAGATGAAAGATTAGAATAATTCAATTCTAGAGGCGTGCTTGTGGGGACAAGATTCTGACATTTTAAAAACTTGGGCAGCAACTGGGCCTTCCCATTTGGCTTTCCTTCCTGAACAGAATGACTCTCCCAAATCTCTCTCTCTCTCTCTCCCACTCTCCCCACTCCCACTCCCCTTCTCCCCCCTCTCCCTCTCCCTCCCTCTCTCTTTCTGTTTCCTCCATCTCTCTGCCTTGTCTGTCTCTCATCCTCTGTCTTTCTTGCCCCCTACCTCGCCTGGTCCTCACCTCCCCTCTTCTTCTCACCTCTCAGTATATTCAGGTCTCAAGCTCCGAGCTGCCCCTCCTCCCTCATCATGCCCACACGGGACCCTGACCTGCACAGCAAAGTCAGGGACAGCCATGGAGCTAAAATCCCAGGCCCAACCTCAGTGGTGCTGCCTCAGCGCAGAGTGGCTTTGCTGCCAGCCCTTCCTCATCAACTTCTAGAACGTTCCTCCCAGTGCTAGCCTTGCATCCCTCAGGCCACGTAAGTGGAAATGCAAGTCCTAGCCTTCTGGCCAGTGGGGTTTACGTGTTCTGAGTTTCCACGCTTCCCTGCAGCAACACTGTGATACCATCAAATTACCCACACTGCAAAGGAAGTCGCCTGCGCTTCAGGGAAAAGAGGAGATGAGCAGTCGTCTTGCCATGAAACCTCCAGAGAGTAAAGAATGACAGCCCTTCCACTCTTCAGTGTGTCAAGCACTCGACCAGCTCACAGCTCATGTTAATTCTCGCTGGGTCCCAGGGAAGCTAAGTTTGGTACATACTGTTTTGACAAATGAGAGAATGTGATGCTCACAGAAGCAAAGTGCACCATCCGGGGAGACAACACAGGAGTGTGTGTGAGTCCGTGTTTGCCCACCTCTAAGCCCAGATGGTTTTCCACCCATGTTAGCCTCTTCTACTCATCCAACAGGTACTGATGAAACACTTCCAGTTGCTAAGCTTTCTTCATAGTTCAGGGAGTAAAGAAGACAAGTAAGGCCCCATGGGTGACCAAACAAACAGGTGACAGAGAAAGGGAACACTGACTGGGAGTCAGTGAGGGCCTCTGAGTTGTCAAAGCAGAAGTGTCCCTGGGCTTCATGGGGACAGACAGAACCCTAGGGAGAGCTTCCTTTAGAAGGCTCAGTCTAATGTGGGGACCCTAGGTGGTGGCCCAGATCTTATCTGTTTGACTGTCTATCCTAGCAGGTCTCAGAGCCCCCAGGCTTCCCCAAGCTTTTGAATGTCATGTATGTTGTTGTTGTTGCTGTTGTGTACCAGAGAGTCAGAACCGAACTATAACTGACCCGCCAGAGGGTTTTCAGAGGCAGTTAATCGCACAGGAGGAGACTGCCCATCTTTCTCCTGTGGAACAGATGGTGGCCTCGAACTGTGTGCCTTTGGGATTGCAGTGCAGCTTCTTGTCCTTAGGCCACCAGAGCTCCCTATGTCACGTATATGGTTGGCTTTATTCCAAAGGGAGAACAAGGGGACTGCAGCCCCTCATTCCCGGCTACTCTGTGCCCTCCTTCAGCACAGCAGCCCCCACACTCCTAGGCTTCAAGCTTTAATCACTGGACTGGGTTGACTCCTGTCTATCATCTCTGGACACCTAGAAAGCATGTCCCTAAGTTGGAGTCAGGTAAACCTGAGTTTGCATCTCAGTTCCTTAACTTCCTGGCTGTGTACCCACAGACAAGACACTTAACATCTCTGAGCCTCTATGACCTCATCTGGTAAACGGGAAGCTACTGAAAGTCTTCAACAGGAGCATGAAGTGTTTCCATTTGGGTTCATGTTTTACATGAAAGCACAGTAAGTGCTTAATAAATGTTGGTTAGCTTTTAAGTATTTACTGTGCAATAAGTGAAAATTTACAGAGCTCTTGTGTTCGTCTTGCATGCAACCATTCAAACACACACTCTGCTCTGTGACATTGATGACAATCCCCACATGGTTGTAGCACTTGCCCCACTCCATCCCTGTGTTTCCCATGCCCATCCGCCCGTCTCTACCTGCCTTCTGAGCTTGATCCCTGGACAAAAATGCTCCCCTTTTGATTCTGTGTGGTTGACTGTTCCGAGGAGAGCATGCCTCCCTGGTGTTCTTCATTATGCTCAAAGACCTGTTTGTTGTCTGGCTGAAAATTGAACCACGGGGACAATTTCATTTCCAGACTTGAAGGGTGACTCAGAACCATCGACTCAACAGTAATACTCACTTCTATCAGAACAGAAGCCTGGGTTGAGTGGGCTTTTAAAGATGATTTTGAGTTTTGTTTCACGTTTTTCTCCCACTCCATCTTCTGTTGTGATCCCTCCCAGAGAAGTCGACAGAGATGCCAGGTACCACCCTAGTGCTTCTGGTCTCAGGTTTGTGAGCACTAATGTTTACGTGATCCATTAGTCCTTTAAATGAATACTATTTGCTTTCATTTCCTCTTCTTTGCTCTGGACAGGGAGAAAGACCAATAGTTGTACCTCAGATGGTCTCTTGAAAGCTTTTAAGGCCCCAGTGGAATCTCAGTTAGTTAACTCTTGCGGTTTCCAGCTCAGGGACCCTGTCAAGTCTTGTCATGTTAGGTGGATGGCGTATGTTGGGGCTCCTTCCAGAGAGAGGAAAATGAGGAGGCTGCAATTCCACCCTCCAGAAAAGGTGTCTCCTTCTTCATCCCCTTGAAACGTCTACCATGCCCAGCTCCAGTCGACCACCTTTCCAGAGATAAACGTGGGCAAGCGTGAATCACTCATTACCTCAAAACAGCCGCTGGGGACTTTTCAACTCCTGGGGAAGCACAAGGAAGATACTGTTTGGGAAGAGAGTTTCCCAGCATGAAGAATTTCCATCAAAGGGAAGCATCCTCCAAGGGGCTCTTAGCTCCCCAGCCATCTGCACGGCAGCCCAGCCACTGGGAGGGAGGAGTGGGGATGAGGATAAATGAGTGTCCAGGGAGGCAGAGTGCCTGCGGGAGAGAACCAGGGCTGGATGCCAGGCCCAAGGAGGGACTGGGGATGGCAATGAGAGGAAGGAGCCTAGAGCACCCCCTCAGAGGGGTGGTCAGGACGACCAACTCCAGAGGGGGAGTGGACAGTCCTCTAGGGATTTGTTGAACTCCATAATTGAACTTCATTTGCCTGGTTTGTATTACATGCACATTGTGATGAAGGGGTTGGAATGTTGATTGGCCTGAGCCCCCACTTTTTGAGAGGGAGTTGAGTGCAGTCAAGTGCAGAAGGTATGGTTTCCAATGGAAAATCATGACATGTGAGCTGAAGAAGGCAGTATTGTTGTTGTTGTTTTTGTTGTTGTGTATGGCCAAATCAGAACTAACCCTCCTTCAGGTTTCCAGGGGCAGTAAATCACATGGGAGGAAGTGTTGTGTATTGTCTAGTCTGAACCGACCCCCTCCTTCAGATTTCCAGGGGCAGTAAATCACATGGGAGGAAGTGTTGTGTATTGTCTAGTCTGAACCGACCCCCTCCTTCAGGTTTCCAGAGGCAGTAAATCACATGGGAGGAAGTGTTGTGTATTGTCTAGTCTGAACCGACCCCCTCCTTCAGGTTTTCAGAGGCAGTCAATAGCATAGAAAGAGGCCGCCCATCCTTCTCTTGTGGAGCAGCTGGTGGGTCTGAACCGGGTGCCTTTGGGCTGGCAGAGCAGCTCCTTAACACCAGGCCACCAGAGCTCCCTGAAAAAGGCAGTTAAGGATGCTAAAAAGGCAATACCGCAGACGTCACTATACAGCTGGAAAGAGGCTGGGGGCCCTTCAGTCACGGTCCTGCAGCTCTCAGCAAGGGAGCCTCCAAAACTCACAGTCATCAGCTGGATTTCATCCACTCGAGAGTGGTTGGCCTTCCGCCTCTGCCTACAGCCTCTC
Organism: Elephantulus edwardii; assembly: GCF_000299155.1. Lineage (NCBI taxonomy): Eukaryota > Metazoa > Chordata > Mammalia > Macroscelidea > Macroscelididae > Elephantulus > Elephantulus edwardii. The sequence continues at coordinate 3,136,282 of NW_006399936.1, read as the reverse complement.
AAGAGAGACTGAAAGGCGATATTACAGAACGACCTTTAGAAAAACAGGGCTTTGCCTCACATCAGACAAATCTCAGCTCCTCAAACCAGGAGACAACGGAAAGTCAGGAGTGAGAATAGAAAGGCTTTGAAACTGCAAAGCGGAGGTCACCAAGCCATTCGTGGACTTGCAGGAAAGCTCTGAGCCTAGGTTTACAAAGCTGGAGATCCAACCTTTGATGACTCCAGAGATCCCGAGATGAACAAAACACAGTTCCTGCCTCTGGGAGGTTAAAGGTCTGGCAGTGGAGACAGGTAAGAACTTCAGGGGCTCAGTGATTATGTCTGATGTCTGAGACCAAGATGGCATCATCTCATCCTCTGTTCTGGGAGCTGGCCTATCCAACCCACACACACTGCCTCTTGGCACCCTGGGCTCCAGCCCAGCCACAGCCTGGGGCTCTCCCTGCATCCTTTCCACCTTTCAGAGTCCCACCTAGAACTCTGATCTGTTCCAGATGCCCTAGGACTCTGCCTCTTTGTCTCCCTACTCTTGCCCTGGACCCCTTAGAATTTGATTTCCTGATGTGGATTAAGTAGGACATAGAATCATTTTTACTTCAGTCTCTTGATCCAGTTGGGGAGGGGTTGCTGTCCCAATTCCACCTGACCCCCAAGACCTGGCTGCTTTGTTGGCTTGACCAGGAACCATACAGGCTTTCTTAGCCCCTGGGGTGTTCAGACAACTGGAGTAAGGGAGGGGGTGGCTGCCCTGGATAAACATAAACAGCAGGGTTTGGATGTCTCTCTCTACCTTTCCATTTCAACATACCACGGAAAGCCGTACAATACTGCCAGGTATCACAGCCATAATTGCAGCTGCCCAGCCCTGTTCCAGACACCATACTGAGCACTTTGAACAACCTCACCTCTCAGAACCTCACAGCCATAAATGATAGTCATGACTACTATGTCATTTTGGAGAAAGGATAGTCGAGATTAGGGATGCCAGAAACCTTAACGGAAGGCACATCACAGCTGGTGGTGAGGACAGAGCTCACACCCAAATGGTCTGTCTTCACCTGGCTCGATGCTACTTCTCACCTTTCCAAGCCCTCCACTGTTAACTGTTAGTCAGTCAACAGCCACTCCCCAAAACTGAACTCAGGTTGGTGAATGTTGCTGGTGCAGCGCCCCTTCTATTTCCCACCAGTGGCCTCTTCTGGTCCGGGGACAGAGGAAACAGCTACCTCTTTCAGGCACAAGGAGTCCCCAGACTCAGATGACTCTCCTGCCCACCCCTCCCCACCACACAGACACCCTCTGGTTTACACAGCAAGGGATGCTTCTGCTACACTCATCCCATCCACAGTGTGTACGGGGATAACTGTGCCAGCTACTGGGCATCCAGCAAGATCAAGTTTGCCCTAAAGCATACTTCCTAGTAATTAGAGACAGGACTAAATATGTACTCAGATCAATACACAAGCTAATTTCAGAGCCTGCTGAGGGACGGGTGCAGTGTTTAAAAGGGCAGGCGCTGCACAGTCCAGGCGTGGGGCTCCCCCACTCATTAGTGTGTGACTCGAGGCATGTTAGCTAACCTTTCTGGGGGTCCTTTTCCTCATTTCAAAACTGGACTGAGCTTCCCAAGTACAGTGCCTGGCACAGTGGTGCTCGCTGGCAGGTGGAGATCCCTGGAAATAGAGAGGGCCATGGGTCTGGCCCAGATCAGTCACAGGGGGTACAGGCCTGCAGGTCTCCAAGCATCCTTCAGGGCCTTCTCGCCTCGAGTTATTGGAAAAAGTAGAATTAGGCTCTTTTTTTAGGTCCTTATCCACAATTTCATTTGAGACTCCAGACACTCGCCTTTGCCCCTTACAAATTCATTTCAGCCTTAGTGTCCCTGTCTCCTTCTCTACCCAATCCTCAGCTGGACCCTATGTCTACACTGCCTCCTGCAGGGTGGGGTTCTGGTTACCCAGAGGAGGGTCCTCATCATGGGGTCTCTGACTGCCCCGTCCACTGGCTTGATTTCCCCCTAAGGCCACACTCCCAAGGCTGGCCACTTCCTAGCCATGCCCCTCAGAATCCAGCCTTCTGACTGGACCAGAGTCTGAGCCTCTGTCCACCAGGGCTGTCCAGGTCTTAATGTCTACAAACCAGATTCTTGAGGTCCTTGCTTTCCCAGCATCCCTTGCTGCACTCACTCCATCAAGTCCAGCAAAACTGTTGGAGACACGCAGTCCCAGGACTGTGGAGTTTATTTCCAGTTTCTACTAAACTTATTCAAATCCTTACCCTACTTCCATCCCCCAGAGGCCTAATTTCTGCTGGTCTTGAGCTTGAGGTCAGGCTCACGTGTATGAAAGTGATCACCTGGTGATTCACACATTCCCCAAATCCTTATTTCTAGGAGGGTGCCAAGCGTGGGGCAGAATTTAAGTCGGGCCTCAGCGGGGCAGCCTGAGGCTTCGGCTTTACCTCCTGGAGATGCATCGGCCGTCCCTTCCCTGGAAGAAAACACCCTGCATCCCTTCCAGCAATTTTCAGACCTCTCTGCAGGCTGCTTCTAAACGCTCCTCCTGCATCCTCTATGTAGGGAGCAAAGGAGTGAGCCTGATGGCACAGCGTGTAACACACTCGGCTGCTAACTGAAAGGTTATCGGTCCACTGGCCACTCACATGAAAGAAAGAGAGTCTGCTGTCTTGTTTCAGGGACCCCATGGAGCAAGTCCAAGAGTTGGGGTCCACTTGAGAGCACTGGGGTTCTTCTGTTGTTTGCTTTGTTTTGCTTTTTATGTACAAAGTATTGGACTAGCTCCTGGGTCGGCAGTGAGGGTAACACTGCTGTTACCTCCCGGGCTAATGAAAATAATCAGCTCTGAATCCTGTCCTGCACAAGGTTCAGATCCGTTGTTCGCAGGGTCACTATGGGTCATACTTGACTCGGCAGCACCTAATAACAAGAATGAAAAGAATAGGGAGCTCTGGTGGCCTCGTGGTGTGCTGTCAATCCGAAGGCATGCGGTTCGAACCCACCAGCTGCTCCATGGGAGAGAGATGGGCGGTCTCCTCCCAGGCGGTTCACTGCCTCTGAAAATATCCTGTCGGGTCAGCTGTGAGTTGGTTCCAACTCCACTCTACACAACAACAATTAAAATTTTGGCATAAAGAGTGAAGGAAAAGAACTACTGCTGTCTCTGGTCGTTCAAATCGAACAATAGCTCCATGGGCGAAAGATGAGCATCTCCTCCTGTGCCGTTGACAACGCTGGAGAACTCGCTGGACGGTCAGCTACGAGCTGGGCCCGACTTGATGGCTGACCATCGAAGTCACTGCTGGCTCATAATAACTGCTGAACAACAGGTCTGGACTGGTATGATCCTTGGGGTTTTCAGAAGTAGATCACAGTTCTGTCTTCATAGCTCGTCTTGGTCTTGAAGTTCTGCTGAAACCTGATCGGCATCAGAGCAACACACAAGCTTCCTCTGGTGGGTGGATGGTGGCATCATGAGGTGCACTGGCCAGGTACGGACCCTGCAATTCAGCAGGAAGGTGAGAATTCTAGCGCTGAACCACTACTGCCCCCAAATCAATCATTAACCGAATCAAAAATAGAAGAATACACAGCCGCTCTCTAAAACTGGCAGCCTATGGGCTGGTTCCAACCTGCAGATGTAGGCTAACGCTTGGAAAAAAAGATGATGAATTTATGCCAACATTTAAAAATCTGGAGGGTTTCCATTAAAAGATGGGATTTTTGGCTTGTCATAAAACCTGAAACCCTGGCAGCCCTCGGGCTGCACTCCCACTCGCCGCTCTTAGCTGGAGCTGAGTAGGAGCTGGTCTGTGCAGTGGGCACGCGTCCTCCGAGGCCCACCATCCCCACCGCGCCCACCATGCCCCTGTGTGTGGCTCCACCTTCACTCCCTGCTCACTCACTCACAGCTCACATTTTGTTCCGGGTTTCTGTCAACATTAAGAGCCTTTGACTCCTGGAAGGAACCACGAGGAAGGAGAGGTCGGTTACACCTGGACTTAGAGTGAAAAAGCTTCAGAGAGGTGGTGAGGGGAGGCCAGACCTAGAAAAGCCACTGTGTGTTTGCCAAGGGGGTGAAGGAAGAGGGGACAAGTGAGAATGGTGCCCTGGCACGGGGGTGACAGTAAATAAGGTGGGCAAGGCCTTTCCCCATTTTTTACCTCACAGATCAGCTTGTCACTTCAGTGCAATGATGTCCTCTAGCTCTTTCCTCTAGCTCAGCATATTGTCACTATCCTGTGTGACCATCTCTCCAACTAGACTCTATTTTAGGGACTTGGCATCACCCATACCATCAAACAGGCATCTCAAATTAACATGCCCCGACTGGCTACTTGTTAAGCAGAATTCCATCTTCCCAGTGGCTCAGGTCCAAATCTTGGAATCCTCTGTGGTCCCTTCCATCCCCTCTTCCATGATGTCCACCAGCACCTCCTGTTGGCTTGAACTTCAAAACTCATGCAGAAGCCAACCATTCTCACATCTCCGTGGCTGCCGCCCTGGCCTAAGCCTCCAGCATCCCTTGCCTGGACCACTCCTGTGGTCTCCTCTCTGACCTTCCTATTTCCACTTCTCTCAACATTGTAGCCACCGTGATTCTTTTAAAAACAGGCGAGCTAGATCTTGCCGACTCTTTGACCAGAACCCTCCAACTATTTTACATTTCCTGGTATAAAAGCCAATATCTTCTTTGTGGCCAGCAAGGTTCTTCACCATCTAAGTCCATACTAGTCTCTGACTTTTCAATATTTTGTCCCTTGGCACATCATGTCCATGTTCCCCTTCCTCAAAAGACACCATGCTCAGGGCATTTCATTGTCCTCTCTTTGTGGAATATACTCTCCATAGATATTCTCTCTCTCTCTCTCTTCGATAGGTCGTGTGCTATAGGTTGATTTGTGTCGTCCCCCCCCCCCCCACAAAAGCTTTGTTGAGGTTTTACTTCCTGGCTTCCAGGGATTTGTTTTTTTGTTTTGTTTTGTTTTTTTTACAATCTGGCAAGGATTTTATTAGGAAGATTTTCAGTCACAGTGAATTATTTGTAACATAAACAGAAGACCTAAGAAATCTCCAGATTCTGGCCCTGGGCTTAACAGAATAGTCAGCTTCCAGGGATTTGTGAGGGTAAACCTGGGCTGTTGTTGTAGTCTCCTATTTGAAAAGAGTCATTTGACCCAGCCATTCCACTACTGGGAATATACCCCAAAGAAACCATAATTGCCACCCAAGCAGATATATGCACACCCATGTTTATCACGGCTTTGTTCACAGCAGCAAAGAGTTGGAAACAACCTAAGTTCCCATCAACAAGAGAATGGACAGAGAAGCTCTGGTATATTCTCACAATGGAATACTACGCTGCATTGGGAAACAAGGAACTCATGAAATATTATTCAAAATGGGTGACCCTGGAGGACATTATGCTGAGTGAAATATCTCAGACACAAAAGGACAACTACTGCATGGTGCCACTGTTGTAAAACGGGACTGACATCAAGGTTGGGGGTAGACTGAGAACTGTGGGATAAATTATGTACACTGAAATGATGTATATTGAAACATAAGAAAGAGAACTGTTTAAAAGGTATATATGATTAGGTATTATTGTCATGACAGGAGTCCAGAACTAAGGCTGCATAGTGGAGTGATCTTGCGGGGAGGGACTGTATAACAATAAAAGAATTTTTCTTTTACTTTTCAAAGAGAAGAACGAGCTGGAGAGGATGAATGGGCAGGGAGAAAAGTGCAACAATGAATGAATGGAACTCCAAAATCTCTCTAAATTTTCATTAAAATTAATAATAGTAAAAAAGGAAAAAGAGTCTTTGAAGGTGGAAACAATTAAAATGAGACTATACTGGAGTGAGGTGGGCCCTACACCAATAAGACTGCCAGCCTTCCAAGAAGAGAAAAGCCACAGAGAAAGAGGGAAGACAGAGGCGGAGACGGGCGCTCTGCTGTCACAAGTCAGGGAATGCCTGGAGCGAGAGGAAGCTGCAGGAGACAAGAAAAGATCATGCTCTGGAGAAGAGCTTGACATCCTGGATTCAGGCTTCGAATCTTCTGAACCGTGAGAGAATAAATTGCTGTGGTTTTCAGCTACATAGCACATGTGGGGTGATTTGTTATATCAGCACCTGACATTACATTGTTATGTAATCTGTTTATCTGCCTGGTCATTCCTTTGCTTATCTCATGCCGCTAGAATGTACAGTCTACACAATTAGGGAGGTTATGTGTTTTGTTCACAGCAGTATCTCCCAAAACAATCACTGACGTTAAAAAAGACTGCCCACCAGCCCAGTAAGTCCTAGTATCTATTTTTGTAAATAAAGTTTTACTGGAACACAGGCAGGCCTGCTCACTGAAGTACTGTCTACTGCAGAGTTGGGTAACTAATAGTCCCTGCAGCCTGCGAAGACTAAAACCTCCACTATATGGCCTAGAGAATCAGTTTGCTGGTTCCTGGCTCAGAAGAAGAGCTTGCACACAGACATTCCCAAAGCATTGTTTGGAAAAAAAAATGTATGTAGATTGGTTGAATAAATGTTAGCAATTGCTATTCTCAGAATTCTACCACTGTGACTTATTAACACACATATACACACAGGTACACACAGCTATATACCAGTCTCCACCCAACAAGAAAAGCCTCCTCAAAAGCTCTAGGAGTTGGGGGGTAGGGACAGTCAGAAGCCCTCCCTTCTCTGTCACAGAATTAACTCTGACAAGGGGTCTGACACATAGTAAGGACGATTAAAAAAACAACAACCTCGTTTCGTCGTCTTCTCTGCCTTCCCAGGCTTAGCTCCACCTCTCTCCCATCATAACAGGGACTTTCCCTCCTCTTCCCTGCTGACCTCCTCTCAGCTTCCCCTGGGAATCTTTAGACACCCATGATACACCCCACTGTCCTCCACTAGCGCTTCGGACTCCAGGGGATGCTTCCCCAGTTTCCCCACCGCATCTTGCACCCTCGCTGCCATTCTGCTTTCTCAAATGCACCCAGGTTCCTCTACTCCCACGTCACTGCAGCCGCAGGGCAGCGGCTTCCCAGTTGGGTTCCCAGCTCTGTACACTGGCCCCTTCCTCTTGGATCCAATGAACAATCTTTCTAAAACCTACCCCTGATCTCCTCAGGGCCTGTCTTAAAACCCACAGCAGTTCCCCAGTGCCAACCCCTGCCCCAAAGACCCATATGTCCTAACCTGTTGTTCCAGGCCCGACACCATCAGACCTGTTTTCCGCTCCCCTGTTGACACCTGGCTGCAAATCGCAGACTGGATTTCCTTCCACACTCACATACCCTGGCTGAAAACCCGTTAGTGACGGGTTTCCTTCCTCTTGTCCTGAGGAGGAAGCCCAGGCTCCTGGCCTCACCTCCCAGCCTACACCACCTGGCCTCCTCTCTCGCTCCCCCTTGCTCCGCATATTCCTCTGCTACGCTTTACTGAAGACTGTCCACATAGGCCACCCCCCTGCCTGACCTCTGCCTTTGCCCTTGCTGGGCACTCGCTGACCCCTTCCCCTCTACCTCCTCATCTGGCTCTCTCCTTTCCGTGTTCTAGAAGGAAGGCAGGGCCCCCTGGAAAGGTGTCCCCTGGGCTACACACCCTTGTGACATAGCTCCTATACAATCACACAATTCACTCCTGAGGTCCGATCCCTAGGAGGACAGAGAGGGCCACTGGCTTATCTGTCACAGGAGTATGTACTGAATGAATAAGCTCATGAATCTGATGAATAACATTGATCAGGTTCATGAACAATGTTGTTCTAACACATAGCACCAGGGATATCAGTCAGATGGATCCTGCCTGGAAGTAAAGAATACCAGAAGAATGTCTATTTGTGCTGTATCGACTATGCAAAGGTTTTGACAGTGTGGATCATAACAAGCTGTGGCTGACCTTGAGAAGAATGGGAGTCTCCAAAGCACTTAATTGTGCTCATGTGAAATCTATGCCTGGACCAGGAGGCTGTTGTGCGAACAGAGTAGGGGAACACTGCATAGTTTAAAATTAAGAAGAGAGTGTATTAAAAATTAAGAATCTGAGTTGTATTCTCTCTCCATACCTATTCAATCTGTATGCTGAGAAAAGTATACAAGAGGCTGGACTCTATGAAGAGGAGCGTGAAGCTAGAATTGGAAGGAGACTCATCAATAACCTGTGTTATGCAGATGACACCACCTTGCTTGCTGAAACTGTGGAGGACTTGGAGCACTTGTTGCAGAAGATCAAAGAACACAGCCTTCAATACAGATTGTATCTCAAAGTCAAGAAAACAAAGATTCTTACTACTGGACCTATAGGCAAATTCACAATGGATGGAGAGGAGATTGAAACGGCCAACAACTTCATCTTCCTTGGATCCACAATTAACACCCTTGGTACCAACAATCAGGAAATAAGGAGATGCAATGCACTGGGAAAGTCTGCAGTTAGGGACCGCTCCAAATTATTGAGCAATGATGATGTCAGTTTGAGGACTAAGGTTTGTCTGATTTGCCCGTGGTCTTTCCAATTACCAGCTTTGCAACTGAGAGCTGACCAATGAATAGGGATGACAGAAGAAGTGATGCCTTTGAGCTGTGGTGTTGGAGAAGAGAACTGCACATCCCACAGACGGCCAAGAGAACAAACAAGTATGTCTTGGAGAGGGTGCAGCCAGAGTGCTCTCTGAAGGCAAGAATGATGAGGTTTCGCCTCACATACTTTGGACATGTTGCTGGGAGGGGCTTTGGAAAAGGACATGCTGTTCGAAAGGTGGAGCAGTGGTGAAGGAGAGGAAGACCCTTGACCAGGTGGACTGACACAGTGACTGCTGCAAATGGGCTCTAGTGTGTCAGAAAGTGTGAGGACGGCACAGGATAGGACAGGGTTCAGATCTGTTGTTCACAAGGTTGCTATGAGTTATACTTCACTCGACGGCAACTAGCAACAACAACAACAATTCGAAGTGACCCCGTGTACAACAGACAGCAACCCTGGCTGACCACGCTCCAGCCTCACAGTCTCTGCTGTGTGTAAACCCACTGTGGCAGTCACTGGGCCACTCCACCTTCTGGAGGGTACGCATCTCCCACTGGGACCTCCTCCTCTTCCAAGCACGATGTCTTTCTCCAGGGACTGACCTTCCTGGTAACATGTCCAAAGTATGTGAGACAATGTCCCCCCATCCTTGCTTCTAAGAACCCCTCTGGTTGCACTTCCTCTAAGAAAGATCTGTCTGTTAATTGCTAGAAGCCATACTTAACTAAGAGAACGTTTTCTCTGTGATCAAGCCAAAATGTAGGAGGAAATCACATCAAGAAAGGGTGGGTGTTTCAACATCAATACATTGGTGTCAAATGACCTTAAGACATATTCCTTTTATAAGAAACATATAAAAACAAAGTCCCCAGGGAGGTGGGGGGAAAAAAACCCTACAAGCAATTATTGAGTTTCCTAGGCAACCAAGAAGGTTTCGCTTACACAGTCTATGAAGAGTCTTAGCATTAACCAATTTAGACATTTTTATGACTTGTCCTGAAAAGTATACATCAGAAACATTCTATAATTATGACTGTAAATTTTGCAGTCTGCCTAAACATATCTAAACATTTATATCCAATTGCATTCCCCACTTAAACCCCGTCTTCTTGTGATTTCAGGCAGGCACAAAGCAGTGATGCAGCTGTCTCGCTAGCTGCCTGGGGAGGTCTGCTTCATTGTACTTATAGGAAATCTACACCTAGACCAAGAAGTTGTTGTCCAGAGCAAGGGAGCACTGTGTGGCTTCAAATCAGGAAAGCTGTGCATCAGGAATGTATCTGTACCTGTTCAACCTGTAGGCAGAGCAAATAATTCGTGAAGCTGGACTCTATGAAGAGGAATGTGGTATCAGTGTCAGAGGAAGACTTATCAAAAACTTTGCTTGCTGAAAGTGAGAAGAACACATGCTGCAGAAGATCAAAGACTACAGCCTTCATTATGGACCACATCTCAACGTGAAGAAAACAAAAGTTCTTGCCACATCTAGGCAAGAGAAAAGACTGAGGTTGTCAATTAGTTCATCATGCTTGAATTCACAGTCAGAACCCTTGGCACCAATAGTCAGCAGATCAGTAGACATATTACGTCAGGAAAGTCTGCTGTTGGGATAGCTCCAAAACACTGAAGAGCAATGATGTCCATCTGAAGACTAAGGTGCACCTGATTCAGACTACGGTCTTTTAAATCACTTGCTATGCATCCAAGAGCAGGACCATGAATTAGGAAGACTATCAAGTAACAAAAAGATCTGCATTTTGAACTCAAGGGCAATTCTGCAGCAGGAAGATGTGACAGCACACCTCTGTAAAGATTCCAGCCTTGGAAACGCTAAGGGACAGCACTGTTCTATTATATAAGGCTGCTGTGAGTCAGAATTGAGTTGATGGCAATAGGTTTAAGACACTTCCATACTTTGCATTAGAGCTTAAATTCTGAAGTGGAAAGCTGACACCTAACTCCATTTTGAAACTTGACATAAATTAAGATGTCACTTAAGCTCTTTTCTGGCCATTAAACCAGTTATAAGGCTTTGTCTTCAGGAAAAAATACAGTTAAAAGTAGATTATAACAATGAGAGAAGACCCAGGGAGGGGGCATTCATCCTCAGGATAACACAGCGAGCTGGGGAACGTGCCTGGGTGCGTCCTCAGTGATTAAAAAAAAATCTGCATGTTAACTACAGTAAATTCAAAGTTGGGGTCCTGGTGACCATGACTCAGGGATGAATGGTCAGAAGTCATACCCCAAACTGCCATAATGGCAGATGATTAACGTCTCCAAACCAATTCTGGAGGCGTTTTAAATCTGCAGTTGTGTAAGGACCCCAATCATAGTCCCTTGCCAGCTTCTGAAATCTCACCGGAAACAGTGATGGATTGTACCTGTCACCACCTATGGTTAGGTGATGATTTCCTTTGTCCCCAGTCATATCAATGAAAGCCAGGGCTGTGCATGGACAGGCTCCTTCAGCATCAAGCTGATGGCGTCTCTCACTCTGTAATGACTGTCTTTGTTCTGTTTAAAGTTTAATAAAAGGGATTCTGTAGAGTATGTTCGAATATGGTGTTATCTTCTCACCACCACCACCCCCAGCACAACTTTTTAGTTAAAAATTCTTCCACACCATTGTGCCAGCCAAGAAAACACGGCTCCAGACACCCGGTTCCCTCTCTCTTGCCTTAGTCAGGAGGGAGGAAAAAAAAAATCAATCCTTTTTTTTGTCCCAACAGAAAACAATTCTTTCTCTCTCTACATCTCTCCCTGGCATACTCTCATGAAATTTTAGCCCTGTAAGAGAGCAGGACAATGAATAAGGATGACAGAAAAAGAAGTGATGCCTTTGAGCTGTGGTGTTGGAGAAGAACACTGAACATCCCATGGACGGACAAGAGAATGAACAGGTAAGACTTGGAGAGGCTGCAGCTGGAGTGCTCTTTGGAGACAAGGATGATGAGGCTTCGTCTCACATACTTTGGGCGTGTTGCTAGGAGGGGCTATTCCTTGGAGATGGACATGATGCTGGGAAGGGTGGAGAGTCGATGAAGGAGAGGAAGACGCTCAACCAGGTGGACTGACACGGTGACTGCTGCAGTGGGCACTGTGTGTCAAGAAGTGTGGGGATGGCACAGGACAGAACAGCATTCAAAGCTTCTGTTCAGAGTCACTGTGAGTCACACTCAACTCGATGGCACCTAACACAACAACAACACCAAGTGAGCTCTGACGGTTTTGTTCATAGGGAGCTGTTCACCCAAAGATGGTGCCTCTCTGGCCATCTGAATCCTCCAGCAGCTTGTCGGGAAAAGAACAGGCAATCTCCTCCATGGGATTTACAGCCTTCTGAAAATTCACCGGAGGGTCCGCTGCCACTCGGTTCCAAGTCACTAGTAACAAGTCTGAGTTGTGAACCTTACAGCAGATTTTAGTAACACCACAGACATAGTCGACTTGTCTCCTACAAGTTCCAAGACTGTATAATCCTTGCAGAAGCAGACTCCCTTGGGGCAGCTGGTGGGTTTGAACTACTGACCTTTTAGTTAGTAGCTAAGCCCTTAAACACTGTATCATCAAGATTCTCTCAGTAATTTAGGCTTTCAAAGACACTAGTCAGAAAGAGAACCATTTTGCAGACAGGCTTTACTTTCTTCTGTTCCCACAAAACCTCTGGAACAAGAAAGTCCAAGGTTTCTTATGTGTTCAAATAAGGAAAGATACAGCAGGGAGGAATATAAGAAGGATTAAAGATCAAATATAAATGAATATCTCAAAATTTTATCAAGGCAAGAAGCTGCGCTGCAATCCCAAAGGTTCGCAGTTTGAGGCCACCAGCTGCTTCACAGGAGAAGGATGGGCAATCTCCTCCCGTGAAATTAACTGCCTCTGAAAACCTGCTGTAGGGTCAGCTGTGGGTCAGCTCTGACTGTATGGTACACAGAGACAACAACAAAGGTTTAAAAAAGAAACAAACAACCCACTTTGAGCTTCATTTCTTTGCCAACTGCAGCACGTGAATGCAGACTCCTGCCAACCTCGACCTTGTGCACAGAACAGAACCGCTCTGTAAGGTTTAAAAGGTTGTGGCCTCTTGAAAGGACGTCACCAAGCCTGTCTTCTGAGGTGCCTCTAAGTTCAGTCAACCTTTCATTTATCCATTTGTGCCAAACTGCTCCTTCCCCCTAAACAAGATGACAAAACGTTGTCACAAAGTAGATTCCATCTCATGGCGATCTTCTATTGGGTTTCCACATAGACCTTCATGCGCACAGACTGCCTTATTCTTCTCACACTTTGTAGCTGGTGGATTTGAACCACTGACCTTCCAGGTAAGTAGCTCGACATGAAATGCACCGCACCCTCAAGGTTCATTAAGGTCTCCTTTATGCTGGTATGTGCGTATGTGTTTAACACATTGCCGCAAATGACTGGGGGTGGGGGGAAATGTGTTTCTAAGCATGGTCATCAATTTAAAAGTGTGCAGCAACGTGACCGTTTTTATTAAGGTCTATTTTCCATACCATGGAATTCACCCATTGTAAGTATTCTTATTTTTTTTTTTCATTGTAAGTATTCTTACAATGCTCTGCCATGTTTCATAAATATATATAAAATAATGCAACTCTCACCACAGTCCAGTTTCAAAACATCCTCTCACATAAGGTCCCTATGTGATAGGAGACAGAGGCTGATGGGTGGTTTTCCAGGCTGGGAGTTGGGGGCTAGGCTGTCAGTAGGGCCATGCTTTCTTTTTAGGTCAGTGAAAATGACCCAAGATTAGATTATGATGAGGTTTATTAAAACCACTGAACTGACCTCAGAGTTGGGAGGAATCTAAGTAAAGAAGGGATAGATAAGGCATACTGTGTTGAAACAGACAAAAGAGAGAACTGTTTGAAAGGAATATATGATTAGGTATTATTGGCATGACAAGAGTGCAGAATGAGAGCTTTGTGAGGGAGTGGTCTGGGGGGAGGGTTATATAATAATGAAAGTTGGGTGGTTTGTTGTGTTGTTGTTGTTTTTTACTTTTCAAAGAGAAAAACCAACTGGAGGGAGAGGTGGGCAGGGAGGAAAATGTGCAACAATGAGTGAATGGAAATCCAAAGTCTCTATAACCTTTCATTAAAACGTCAGTTAATTAAAAAAAAAACACAACCAACAAAAAACCAAACCACTGAACTGAGCACTTAAAGTGGGTCTGCAACGGACTTATATCCCAAGGTGTTTCTTATTAGTTGCCACTGAATTGCTTTTCCATAAGGCCTTGGATGTTGGCTTTCTTTGAATAATTCTACTTCATAGCTGGTGATGGGACATAGATCTTTAAGCCTGCCAAAGCCCCCATTCTCCTGATTATATTACTTCTGGCTGGTTTTGCTCATTTACAGCATCTGCTTAGCCCCTGTGGACATCGGCCTTGAGCCCCCTGACTGGAGTGATGGGACTGGAGATATTGAGGTTGCCAGGGTAATTCTTCTCATCTGTGACCCTGAGGCTTCAGAAAGAACCAGCTGGCCAGGGTACTGGGTCCTAATCCGCAGTGCACACAGACCACTGTGGCAACAAAGCCAGAACAAGCACTTAGCAGTTCTGTGCCTCGGTTCCCTCCATTGCAAAATGGAGAAATGACAGCATGCACCGTCACCGAGCTGGACAGAGAAAAGGCATTTACCGTGGTGGCTGGCACACAGTAGGTACTCAATAAACACGAGCTATTTAAGGTCCACACTTTGTGATTTTGTGAGACTTTATATTCCGAGGAGTTGTGGAAACAAATCACTTTTTTCCTTGACTCATTTGGCCACAAAACCTGACTTGACCTTCATTTTCCTCAGCACCAGAGCCTGACCTGAACAGAAACGAGGCTGTTTATGGTCTTTTTAAACATTGTGATCAGGTTCCACTATGAATATGTATGGGTTTTACTGGAGAAATGAAATGTGTATGTATTTGGTTACAGGGTGCTGCCCCAGCCCCTGCTGGGATATTACGTAATGGATGGTCTAGATATTATGTTACCTCTTGCAATCTGTAAAGTTCTGAATTCTGCAACTTCTTGCCCTGAGGATGTCAGATAAAAGGTTGTGATGTGTCTGATGAAGACGATGTTGACAAAGACTGAGCTATAAGATCATGGCTTAATCCCAGGCAAGATAAAACATAAATCCAAGATAATTCAAAAGACAAAAATCTTCTACCAGGGCAAGGGGTTTGGGATGAAAATTAAGTTCCTCTCCAGAAAGCCATGCATTCTCAAACAGTCACTTCTACAGAATGAGAACCGCGTGGGCCTCATTTCAGAAGAGGGAATTTGAGGAGACGTGGTCAGCTCTACCACCTCATGGACCGAGGAGGGTCTGACCAGGGGGCTGTGGAGAGGCAAGAAGTAGCATTTCAAACCTACCAGGCACTCCCCTGAGACCAATCTTGGCAAATGCTTACGGCACCTCTCCCACTTTAGGGAAGACTACCTAGGCCTCTCTCTCTCTGCTTCAATGGCTCAAGCCCGCCCAATCAAAACACATGTAGGAGTAAGCAGGTGACAGTGCAGCTGTGAGGACTAGACTCAGTCTGTCCACCAGACGCTCCTCTATCCTGATTTGGCTGTCTATGGCAGGCACTATCACTCCTGCATCTCTCAATCCACACCTCAGGTCACTGA
Organism: Elephantulus edwardii; assembly: GCF_000299155.1. Taxonomy (NCBI): domain Eukaryota; kingdom Metazoa; phylum Chordata; class Mammalia; order Macroscelidea; family Macroscelididae; genus Elephantulus; species Elephantulus edwardii. Next base: position 3,121,066 of record NW_006399936.1, on the reverse strand, counting down.
CGCTTTGAAGAGCCTGTTCTTGTGGAGCAGGGAGGCTTTCCCACCACCACTTTGGTGGCTACCTTACGCACTTGGTTCCTTAAGGGGAAGAAGCCAGAGGTTCTGGGGAAAGCCTTAATAATGACCTCCCACCAATGATGGAACTGGTGAATAAACAACACCACCTCTCATTCTTTGAGGGATCAGCTCTGAGGTGTTCTCCAAACAGTTTCTCAAAGGGAGCCCAGCAGGATTGAACCCCAGTTGCCCTTAGTGGTAACTTGATCATCAGCACTTCTTCTACTACTGCCCCCCATCTTTTATCTTACTTCTCCAGCACACTTGCGGGGATTATCCCTCAAATAAACAACCTGCATCCAAATCCTCTCTTTCAGTCTGCTTTGGAGGAACCTAAATTAAGACATCTGCCATTTCTGGACATTGAGTGCTTTCGTTCCACCACGGGTCCACTGATAAGCTCCCAATTAGACAACTCATCCAGATTTATAATCAACAAATTCCTTTGGGCAACCACTTATCCATCGTTGCATAATAAGCTTTATGGGACCCTAACTAACCCCACCATGGCTCTATCAGATGACCCAAGTGGGGCAAAGCTGAGAACTGCATCCTCTGGCCATGGGCCACCAGTTTGGAAATGAGTCCATGAACCCAATGAGCCTAATCATAGCCTTTCCTGGATTTTTGGAGGTGTTCTTGAGAAAGATCCTTCACTACCTCTGAAATTTTATGTAATCCTCGATATGTTTGGGATCAGCCTTCCATCCACACGAATATGGTCTAACAGTGGACGATTTTAACACAAAAGCTAGTTTAGAGATATAAGTTTCTGATAACATTATTTGTTCACCTGAACGCAACTATGCCTGAAACTTAATCACTTCGTGGTTCATTTCAATTACTACACATTTTTTCCTTACTTTAGCTAGTTTGAAACTTGTTACCCACAATTAAAATATTTTTTTCATAATAAAGGATGGGCAACCCCCACCCGTGCGACTAACTGCCTCTGAAAACCCATCAGCTATAGGTTGGCTCTGACACAATTGTACATAACAACAATATAGAAAATACTTAGTGTCTGATTCAAACTCTCTGGTTTTTTTAAAAGAAAAAAAACACAAAAGTATTTGTCAGCTAAGTTATGTATGGGCAATAATCCCAAGGTGAATGGGACAGAGACCTGAATACAGGGGGCTATGGGAGAGAACTATTTTATCACACATAGTGATTAATTTTATAAAAATTATTAAAAAGTGGAGCCGGGAAATCTATTAACTAGAGCTAAGTTCCAAGGAAGCTCACCCTAAAAGAATTTGTGGTGGTTTCCAATAAAACAAAGGTGCCCTGGTGGTGCACTGGTTAAGCACTCAGTCATTAACTTAAAGGTTAGTAGTTTGGATCCATCAGCAGCTCTCTAGGAGAAAAGACTTGGCATCTGTGCCCACGGCCGAGGAAATACTGCTGGGCACCTCTGCTCTGTCCTCCAGGGTGCCTATGAGGACAACAGCAACAAGAATAGATCATTTAAATATGAAAACCAGCTGGGATGGTTAAGGTCAATTTGGCTGGATCATAATCTTCAGCGGCGTGGCAGATTTTGAGTAATCACCTGGTGAGAACAGCCAATCTATTCAAAAGGAGATTTCCCTGAAGGAACCCTCTGTTCAATATACATGGATATTTTGGCAAAACGCGTGTTCTCTTGACTTGTCTCCCTCTGATGTCTACTTTTTGGGACGTGAACCAGCATTCTGCCTTCTGACGTGCTGATTTTGGCCACAACCACTTGAGTCAGGAGAAGAACTCCAGCCTGACGTCTGATCCATATAACCAGCCTCCACAACCATTTCAATACTTGAAGCTCTTGTGGCCTAGTATTAAGAAGCTGTGCTATAGGGAGTTCTGGTGGCCTAGTGGCAAAAAGCTGCACTACAATCCCAAAGGTATGTGGTTCGAGTCTACCAGATGCTCTGCTGGAGAAGGAGGGGCAATCTCCTCCTGTACCAGTCAGATCCAATTTGACGGTACATGCACAAAAAAAAATAATAAAAATTTTAAAAAATTAAAAGAAAATAAAAAGATGCTTCACTGCAATTCTGAAGGCATCCCGAAGACACACGGTTCAAATCCACCAGCTGCTCCACAGGAGAAGGACAAGCAGTCTCCTCCCGTGCAATTAACTACCTCTGAGAACCCGCTGGAGGGTCAGCTATGGATGTGTTCTTACTTGACAACACAAACAACAATAATACGTGTACATTTAGGGACTTCTGGTGGCTTAACGGGTAAGAAGTCACACTGCCAACACAAAGGTAGATAGGTGGAATCCACCTCTGCCGGAGACAGATGGGCGAATTCCTCCAATATGTTGTATTGCCTCTGGAAACTCTCTGGAAGGTCATCTATGAGTCAGTTCTGACTTGACGGCACATAACAACAACACGACAGCATGCATACACTCGCAATTGAAAATTAAAACAAGCCCACAAGGGTCAAAACACAGCCTTGAATATATCTCGCTCGAGTGCTGAGATCATCTCAAGAATAGAGTTGAAGCATTAAATACTAAGGACTGAAGAACAGATGAGTCGTGGGGTAGTATTAAGTAAGGACACCATAGGTGAAGAAAACAAAATACGGTTAAAAAGGTGGAAGAGAAAGAAAAAGCAAAAAACAGATGTCAGAAAGACTCTGAAACTTACTCCAGAACATAAAGAAGTGAAAGTAAATGGAAAAAAATGATAAAAGGGCCAAACAGATTTCAAAGAGCACCTTGAGAAGACAAAGTATTAAATGAAATGTGCAAAGACCTGGAGTTAGAAAACCCAATGGAAAGGGAATATTTGGCTTTTTTTTTCCAAGCTGGAAAAAGTGAAGGGGAAAAGTCAAGCCTCACATTTCAATGTGGAAAGGATTTTATGGGCAACATACAGAATGTTGCAGGAAGCAGTAAAAGTGGATAGATGGAAAGAATACACAGAGTTTTGTTGTGGCAAGAAAAGTCTGGTCACTGCCCACACACTTCAGGAAGAAGCACAGCATCAGGAATCAATTGTATTTATGCCTCACTGAAGGAAGGCAAGAAAGCCAGGCTTCAGGAACTAGCGAAATACCAACTGAGATGTTTCAACAAATGGATGCAGGCCTAGATGCATTCATCTGTCTATGCCAAGGTATTTGGAAGACAGCCATTTGGCCAACATTCTGGGATCATTTGTGTCCATTCCAAAGAAAGGTGGGCCAGCAGAATGCAGAAAATTATAGAAGGCATTATTAATATTACATGCAAGTAAAATCTTACTGAAGAGAATCCAAAGCCGGCTGACGCAGTACATCAACAGGAAACTTCCAGGAATTTAAGCTGAATTCAGAAGAGAGAATGGGAGTAGGATATCATTAATGATGTCAAATGGAAAGTGACTGAAAGCAGAGAATACAAGAGAGGTGTTTACTTGTGTTTTATCCACCAGTGAAAGGCATTCCTCTGTGTGGATCTGTCATGGTTAAGACTGAATGTCAATTTGGCCATAAATCTCTGTTTGACATTTATGGAATTTGGTAATGTGGCAGTTATGAAATGATGGAGTTCTTTCCTGTGACATGCTCTGCTGCTATCATCCCTGATCTGAAGTAAACAGATTAGAGTGGAATGGCATACCTTTACCTGGCGATTGGGTGACAGGCGGTCCTAATATGATGTAGGGAAAATCTCCCGTGATAGTGGCCTGCATTGGTGAGATTGGAGAGATAGAGATAGAGAGAGAGATGAGAGAGAGAGAGAGAGAGGGAGAGATTGGAACTATGGTAGTGTGGTCTGTAGTCTGACTACTAATCCCAAAGCAGCCACACTCTCTGGTAATCTGAATCCACTAGCTGCCCTACAGGAGAGAGATGGGCAATCTCCTCTAGTGAAATTTATAGCTGACAGCCTTGGAAACTAACTGGAGGGTCGGCTATGGGTTGGTTACATCTCGATGGTACACAACAATGTGTGTGTGTGTGTGTGTGTGTGTGGTTGAGTCACAACCAACCCACACCTGACCCTCTGGTGGATTTTCAGAGGCAGTTAACGGCATGGGAGGAAACTGTCCATCCTTCTCCCACAGAGCAGCTGGTGGATTTGAACCACATGTCTCTGGGACTGCAGCACAGCTTCTTGCCACTAGGCCACCATATACATTATATATTGTATATATATATTTACACATATACATATGTACACATGCACACCATATATATATATATACATATTATATGTGCATGCATTATATATCTATACACACACACACACACAGAGGCTAAGCTGTTTAGCTTTTGCTCAATCTGGATCCTACATCTGGTTCATTACCTCCGGCTCTCTGGACTTAAACAAGTGGCCTGCTATGCTGCCTGTCAATGGTATGTACCATCAGCAGTCTACTCTACTCCTTCAGATTCGTCAGTCCCCACAGTGATGAGTCAGGAGAAGCTTCCCTGGGGTCTGACCCATGAAGCTGGGATTTGCCAGAGTCTGCAAATGTGTGATCAATTTCCTTGGGATAAATCTATCTCCTTTGTCCCCCCCCCCCCCCATTGGTTATTCTTCTCTAGAAAAACAAGGCTATGACATTTGGTCCTGTGAGCTGTTAAAAAAAAATAAAATTGTAAGGGCGCGTTTTCAAAATTGGTTCTCAGGTCTCACTAGTCTTAAAGGTGCTCTGTATTCCTGAGTAAGGAGGGCTCTGTCTCCACTGGAGGGAGCTCTGGGGGTGGAGTCCATTGGGAGTTGTGTTACTTCTCTAACAGTCTGAATCCACCAGTAGCTCCATGGGAGAAAGACAGGCAATCTCTTCCCATCCAATATACAGCCTCAAAATCCAGTAGAGGAGCAGTTCTGAGTGTTAAAGAGCCACACTATCACTCTGAGGAGTAAGGTGTGCCTGACCAAAACCATGGCCTTTTCAATCACCTCAGATGCATGTCAACATTGGACAATGAATCATGGAGACCAATAAAGAATTGATGCCTTTGAATGTAATATTAGCAAAGAATACTGAATATACAAGGGCTGACAAAAAACCAAACAAATCTGTCTTGGAGAGGTAAAGCCAGTATCCTGTATCTAGAGGCAAAGACAGTGAGACTCTGTCTTACATACTGTGGACATGTTATCAGGAGTAAGACACGGGACAAGGCATCACGCTTGGTAAGGCAGAAGGCCAGCAAGACAAGAGGAAAGCCTTCAACAGGACGGGCTGGCACCACAGGCTCAGGTACAGCAGTAATTGGAAGGATGGCCTGAGACAAGAACAGCCTCTCGTTCTGTCGTCACTGGGTCACTGTGGGTTACAAGAAACTTGTTGGCACTCAATAACAACAATACATAAATATTTATATCTGTATGTTCTGCTGAGTTCAGTCCTCCAGAGAATCCAGTCTAAGATCACAACCACAAATCACTGCAGGAAAAGGAAGATGCAAGGAAAAGCAAGGACTTAAGTGAGGAGGTAAGATGGGAAGGACTTCAAGGCCACAGGAAACCTTGCTTGGCAGAAGCTGCTGTGGCTGAACAAAGAACTTTGAGCCAAGCTTCCTGGCAGCTGACAAAAAAGGTGAACTCAATGGCTACACACTAGTGCTTGCTGGTGGTGGCAGAGGCACAAGTCATATGGCAAAAGGCTTGGTAACCAAGCTTTTCTACAACCAGAGCTTCCTGGCTCCTGGGACAACACTAGACCCCAAAACGCAGGTCTCTGACTTACTAACAACTTGGTTCTGGGGGGTTTGGGGGTGGTGTGAACATCACACATGCTCAGCTGCTTACTGGAGCCTTGGAGGTTCAAGTTCACCCAAAGGCACCTTGGAAGGAAAGCCTGGGAATTCGCTCCCAGAAAAGGGGCCATTGAAAAGTCACCTCCTTTTCTCCAACTTGTAATTTCTCTTGGAATAGTTCCTGAAACCCAGATTCCAGGGAGCTGCCTTTTTTCCCTTTAGTAATTTTCTGTTGGATCGCAAAAATTTCCTTTTCTCGCTGCTTCACAAATACACTCTTGCTGACTTCTCCGCGAGGACTGATTACTGCCAGAAATGGATCTGCTTCTCTCCACGCAGGTGCTGTCCTCGCTAAAAGCCAACACTAGAAATTTTCCAAATAGGTCCCTCTTCTCCTAAGCAGATTGGCCTCATTCGGGGAGGAAAAGGGAAGGAACGTGATCCTCTCCACCAGCTCGCGTAGCCCTCCTGGGATCTAAGGCCCTGGTCACTGTCTCTGACCTGTAAGATATCTCCAGCACCTCTCAGTTGATGTCACTAGTGGATCAGGAAGGATGACGACGCATCTGGAGCCACCCCTCGCCTGGAATGAGTGTCATTTAGCCCTGAGAACCTGCATAGGGCCCGTTATAATGTTCACGGGCCTTTCGTATGTCTGCCTTTGTGGGCCTGTTCATCCATAAGAAATTACTTAAAATTACATTTTATGACTGCAATGGTATAGAGAGGAATAGGCTAGATTCATTCTTATATATGCATTATTATGATATTCATCCTTCTGGTTTTAAAAGAACTTAAAATGACTGCATTTCATGGGTTCCTAAAAGTCACAGCCACCAGAGGTCCTGCTCCTGCTAGAGAAGTGGCCAACCAGGGAGGGGGCCAATCACAGTCCACCCTCTAACCTTAGGGCCAATCCTGTTCATACAACCACCCTTCTGCCAGGGACTCGGAACTAGGGAAGCACACAGGCTTGCCAGGCTCTGGCCCTCCCTGTTCCAGGCAGTCGAGAGCCCTCAGCCCTGGTCTCACTGTAAGAAGGTACTCCGTGACACCACCAGCTGCTCCTGGATGTTTTCAGGATGATAAGGAAGAGTAACCACACAAACCTGACCTCGAAGCACTGAGCCCACCGCGCAGGGACACCAAACATCGAGACCCTTGGTGCTGCCAGTATGTTGTACAATTTTGGGGACTGCAAGGTGCATGTAGCATTTATTTCCTAACATCTCCAGTAGAGAGCTCTGGTAGCCTACTGGTAAGAAGCTGTGCTATAATCCCAAAGGCACGTGTTTCGAATCTACCAGCAGCTCCATAGGAGAAGGATGGGCAATCTCTTCCCATACGATTAAACTGCCTCTGAAAACCCACTGGAGGGTCAGCTACGGGTCAGTTCTGACTCAACAGCAACAATAACCAGTGAGGTCAAGGCAGCATCCAGTACTCAAATATATTTATAGAAGACATATATAAACTGCCTTATGGGTTGAATTGTAAAAGCATCTTTGCGCCAAGATGTATTGGAATCCTAACTCCATTAATGCAGATGTAATCTTGTCTAGGAATGAAGATTTTTTTTTTCTTTGCCAGTGAGACCATGTGAGTGCAGGGTGTATCCTAACCCTCATTACTTCTGAGCTAAAAAGAGCAGCTTAGACGAGCAAGCTCACACTGGGAAGGGGAGAGAGAAGGGAAGGTAGTGCGGGAACCAAGGAGCACTGAGACTACAGAAGCTGACACACCCAGGATCCTTCCCCAGAGTCAACAGGCAGCACCTTCCCCTTTGCCTGAGCCCTGAATTCAGACTTCTGTGCTCCTCAATTGGGAGCAAACGCATCCCTGTTCTTTAAAGTCACCCACTGGTGGTATTCCTGTTACAGCATCACTAGTACAACGAAGCCGAGCCCTGGTCATGGTGTCAATTCCAAGCCATGGCATGGTGATCCACGCGTGCAGAACAGAATGTGCTCCATATCATTTTCAAGGTTGTCATTTTTGAGAAGCAGCCACCAGGCCTATCTTTGCAGGTGCATCTAAGTGGATCTGAATCTCCAAACTGTCAGCTGAGAGTTGAGCCTTGAACTATCAACTCTATCCAGGGATGCCTAGACCATCTCCAACTCTACTCAACTCTACTCAAACCTAACTTGTCACTGAGTTGGAACCAACTCACAGCTGATCCTCCACAGGGTTTTCAGAGGCTATAAACTGCATGGGAGGAGACAGGCCATCTTCCTCCTGGGGAGCAGGTGGTGGATTCAAACTTCCCACCTCCAGGTTGGCAGTGCAACTCCTTAGCCACCTGGCCACCAGAGTTCCCTAGACGTTCCCCTGGAAGGAAAAAAGAAAATCCACTCTATACACCATCACATTGTGTTTCATATGATCATTCCCATACGTTGTGTTTTATAAAATTAATCACCATGTGAATGGAGGAATGCATGAAACACAATGTAGGTAAACAAAATGCAATGTATTCAAATTTTGCATGCAAACCAAGATAAAATAAAAAGAAAAAAAATCCATCACAATCTACTCAGGTTTTGCAGTATAAGTATCCATCCTTGGTTTTATTTAGAAATTGTCCCCTTGTCTCCGTTTTCTCAGTGGTTGCTAAGACCACTTCTTAGAGGTGAGGACAGTGAGCCTTCAGTTTACTCACTGCAGACATGCCCTCAGGGGCACCAGTCGCTGAAGAAGGACATCACACGGGGATGGCAGACGGGCAGAGAAAACGGGGGAACCCTCAGTGCAATGGAGCAGCCCAGTCACTACAACAATAATGTGACGTTTCCATTATCATGAAGACGGCGCAGGACTGGGCAAACGCTTTGTCTATATTGCTCGTAAGGTCGCCATGAATTTGGGGCCAATTCAGCAGTGACTGACAAGCCATCTGGCTAAACTGGAGGCTGCCCCAAACCCTGCTCTCTCCTCCATCCAAGAAGGGAGTGTCTGGGGGCTGAGGATCCTGAACTTGAGCCGGTTCAGGGCAGCTCAGAACCCAACACTCCCCACAGATGGACTCAGCTGGGGCCTGTCTCCAACACCACGGAGTCCAGCTTCTTATTTTCTCCAGGCAAAGCAGGTCAGATGCTTGGCTCCCTTCTCGGCAGCTTTCTGTTCACCTCCTGGTACAAAGTCGTTCTAATGCCTCCCTTCTCCCAGGCATGAATGTAGAATGCTTTCTCACTACCACTTGCTGCTTTGTTCAATGGCATCATGTGGCTTCATACTTCTCAGTCACTGTTTTCTGGGGCCTGAAAGGCAGCTCTGTCTCTGCTGGTCACTCTGCAGTGTGACGCTATGAAAGGAGCACAGGGCTTTGAAGCCAGCTGGAGCTGGGTTTAATCCTGGCTCCACAATTTACCAGCTGTGTGACCTTGGGCAAGTCAATTAACCTCTCTGAGCCACAAATTGTTTATCTGCCTGGAATAATGAAGACGGCCTTATTTTCTTTAGCTGTAGGAGGAAACCTGGGGATTTTTTTTTTGTCTTCTCATTTTGGGAGGTTTAAACCTTAATGAGGCCTTTGAGGTAGGGGGAAGTCTCTATCCTTTCCTTCCTGCACACATCACAGTTAAACAAACATAGATGGTTGCCTGGGGATGACAATCAACCTTTGAGATTAAAGTGCAAGTAGAAGGGAAGGGAGAAATTCCTGGGATGATAAAGGGATGGCCAGTGGAGGACAGAAAAAGGATAAAACTACCCGTGAGCAAGAGGGGCTTAGACAGCCCACAGGACATCATGTCCAGCCCATTCTGGACATGGCACTGACCATCACCCTGCCTCTACCCTTCTGCCTCCTCCATCTCAATGGCACCAATGCCCATCTGTTTCCATGCCAGACTCCAGCCAGGGTACCACTCAGACCAGAGGCTCATCGCCTTTTTTTCTTTTCTTTTCTTTTCTTTTTTTTAATACCACGGACCCTCGGGACATTAGAAACAATGGATCTCTGTATATTTTCAGCTGCATAAAAGAAAACATGGGCAATCACAAAGGAAGCCAATGGGATTGAAATACATGCGTTTATCAGAATATCAGAACAAAGTGGGACACGGAAATCTATGTGCTGCTCTTTTTGTCACTGCTGTAAAGAACCACCGAGTCAATTCTCACAGTGACCCCGAAAATGGAAGAACGAAACACACGTTAGCTGGTCTGGTGCGATCCTCGCTCTCCCGCTTGTGTTTGAACCCACTGTTGCAGCCAGTGCGTCCGTCCATCTCATGGAGGGGGTCTCGACGTTTTCACTGACCCCTCTGCTTTACCAAGCATGACGTCCTTCTCCAGGAACTGGTCCTCCTCCCCACCCGACAACGTGCCCAAAGCATGTGAGACAGTCTCCCCATTGCTGCTTCTAAGAAGCATTTCTGGCCCTCCTCCGGCACATTAAATAACAGGCTTCAGTGGCGTCTCTCAAAACACTGGGTGTCTGAAAGGGTGCATTGCACGATTCCAGGAGGAGGGTCTGGAAAGACGCAATTCTATTGGTGGCTCCCGCACAGGTGTTGCGCACAAGAGTGTGGTTTATTGCCTCCATTCATAATTGGAAGGAAACGCTAAATGTCAGCTAGAAGTTAGGGAATGAAAGATGCCTTCGCCCCGCCACCCCGTACCCACATTCAACTATTCCTCTAATCATGTGGACTCTATACTAGGAGCCCTTGACCTAGATTCTGTTTTTCATTAATGGCCCCTCCTACCCGCCTCTCCTGTTCTGCTCCCAAGTCTTGATGCTGAGCCCCCTTATCAGTGATACTACTGTGGGACCTCTCTGTCCCCAGGGCACTGGGGTTGGGCTGGGGTTTCCCCATTTCTCACCGCAACCACTAAGGCAGCCTCCAGGCTGGCTTCCCTGATTCCATTCTTTTCATTTTTTTCCCAACATTTTGTATTGTGATTTGAGTGAAAGTTTACAAAGCATATTGTTTTCCAATTAGTTCTTCACGGGCATTTGGTTCCGTACCATTAATTACCATATCCACAGTGTCTGACTGTCAATTCATTCCATATTGTTCCCCATACTAATAAGTGTTTCTTATCTATTAATGCATTTTCTTCTCCTTTCCCTCCGTGGCAACCATGCTGGAATGCACAGAAATCTTTGTGTATTAACCTTTCTTTAGCTCTTTATAATAGTAGGCTTCTTCTCTATCCATGCTCCATTCTGAACCCAGAGAGGTCATTCCAAAAGTGCAAACCTGACCACAGCATCCCTCACTCTGAAATCCACCGTGGCTCCCTATTAACTTCACGGTAAACTCTAACAGCAAAGCACCAGAGCCTACGTCTGGATCTCCAGGCTTATCTTCAGCACCATTCTTCTTCAATCATCATCCTGAACTCTTCTTCCAAGTTCCCAGAACACACCTTTCTCACACCTGTAGGCCTTTGCCCATGGTACCCTCTCTGCTTGAAATCACCTCCTCAAGTTGCCCAATAAGCAAAGCTTTATCCTCCAAGTCTCAGCTAAAATCCCACCTTCTCCACCACCTGTCCTCCCCACCCTCCCACCTCCCTGGGCATATGGGGGTCCTCTCTTTTGGAACTCTCACCACAGCTAATGCAGAGGCATCAACACATCATGTTGTGGCTGCCTGACACGCCTGCTTCTCTACAAACTATAGACTTGATGAGTCAAGGGCTGAAGTCTACAGTCCTTCATGTTTCCCAAACCAGGCCAGTACCTGGTTCCCACTAAACCGCCAGCTAATATCAGCTGAAAAAATGAGTAAAAGAAGAAACAGCAGGCTTCTGATGAGCTTCTACCCAGTCCCAAATAGCTGGGAGGGGTAAGCAAAGCCCCAGAATGACCTTGTACCATGAGAATTGTCACCTTTTCCTTTCCTTTTTAATTACAGTGAGAGTCCCCACATAATGGCAAGTGTCACGGGCTATATTCTCTAGAGAAGCAAAACCCATGAAGCTGAGAGAGAGAGAGGGAGAAAGATTCCTCTGAAGAGAACGGTTCACACACTTACAAAGTTGGCAAGTCTCAGTTCTGTGAGTCACACGGCTGTGGTGGCTGAGAGATCCAACGTCACCCAGTTCAAGGCTAAAGGACCCGAGGTGACAGGACAGATGCAGAACCCACACAGCAAAAACACCATTGAGCTGGGTCAGTTGTTGAGATACATTTGCTGCAGGCCCCGCCCTCAAGGAGCCCTCCTTCCCTCCACCCGGCTGCCCACCGCAGATCTCACGGTGGAAGTGCTATTACTTACGGCCTTATCAAAGAAATTATGATCATGGATCTCATCAGAGGATGATTGCACGACATTAGATCTCATCAAGGAAACTGCTAAACTACAGTCACGGGCAGCCAGGTTTGACACTCAATCTTAATCACAGCCAGTCACCCGTATTCGGATTTATGGTAGGTGCAGTCCTTTCTTGAATTCAGCTCTCTACCCTCATCGAGGGGCCCGGCTGTGCGACATAAATCCATCTGCACCCACTGAATCTACTCTGACTCAGCGACTACTCTGCAGCACAGACATGCACTGCCTCACAGGTTGGCCCAGGCTGTGAACCCTTTACACATGCAAATTGCTTCATCTTTGTCCCACTCAGTGACGGGTGAGTTCGAACCGCTGACTTTTCCGTGAGCCATCAGCACTCCTCTCTCATGTCTGAGCACATATAGTTCGGGGGACACATGCCTCAATGTCCCAGCCAGGCTCACCCCTGCAGAAACCGCAACGAGAAACTGCTCTGCAGGACAGAGCCAAGTCGAGCACCTCACAGGCTTCCGAGGCTGCAGACCTTGGCACAGCTCACTGTCTCATCTTCCTCCCACGGAGTGGCTGCTGGGTTCAAACTGCTGCTCTAACAGTCAGCAGCAGAATGCTGTAACCACAGTGCTATCAGACAACCTCATTCTTCAACTGTTGTTAAACGTTGTCAAACCGATTCACAGCTAACCCTGCAGGGTTTTTCCAAGTCTGTAAATCACACAGGAGGAATGTGTCATCTTGCTCCCTCACAGCTGCTGGTGGATTTGAACCACTGGCCTTTGGGTTAGCAGGCAACTCCTTACCACTAAGCTCCCAGATCTCTTGATCCCTCAGTTAGGGGTAGTTGGATCTTTTACCAAAAGGCTTGTGGTTTCAGTGTCATTAAGTAGAGAGTTCTTCCAGTACATAAAGAATAAGATTAGATTTATAGAAATTCCATTTACACTTGGCTTTTTTAGAAGCATATGTCTGACACAGCCAAGCCACCACTCTGTCTGTCAGACATCCTGAAGTGACAATTTATAGGCTCCTTCTCCTCATGCCAAACCCCCATCCCAGCCAGCGCTTAACCCCTTATAACCTGGATCTGCTGAAAGTGTGTTCTGGGCATGGGGCCCCTCTGTCCCCACCTCTCTGAGACATAGGGTGCTGTTGGCCTTCATATGCATATATGCATATTATAGGAAGCATACGATTCTTCATAAAGCTCCAAATTCTCGGCTCCTTGGCCATCTCCCCATGCCATCAACCTGCCCCATCCCCTGCCCCTGTGCTTCCAGATGTGTTTGTTCATCTAACTTCCTAAGTGGATGCGACATCTCCACTCTGATGCCTCAGAAGTTAAGGGGTCAAAGCAGATGTATGATGTGCCATTACCCCAGGCGGCCTCGCCCTCCACTTCCAGGTCTCCACGATGGCTCCATCCTCCGTCCAGTTCTGCACCATCCTCTCCCTCAAGTCCCAACCCCACCACGAGGCCTACTGGCTTTTATCTCCTCAATACATCACAAGTCCATCTACAACCCCTTCCAAGTCTTAACCTTCACAAGTGTTGGGACCCTCTTACTTTTGCTGGGACCACCACCCCAGAGCTCAGCACAGTACTTGTCATGTGATAAGAGGCACCATAAATAGTTACCGAATGAGTGAGTTAGTGAGTAAACAGATGCTAGTTCACAAAGCTACCCAGGAGGCACAACCAGGACTTAATCCACAGTTGGTTCCAGGGCCCAACCTTCTCCATAGCTCTCAGATCCTCTTCCCGAGACCAGCTGATGTCACTAAGCGCCGGCCGGCATGAGGCCCACAGACTTACCAGAGAGCACCGTGAAGACAGCTGCGAAGGCGTTGAGTTTGAGCCCATCAATGACGTTGCTGGAGTGGAAGAGCTCGAGACACATGAGGCTGAAGCCAACAACCAACAGGAGAATATAGAGCACCTCGGAGACCACCGACAGCCACAGGACCCCTGCGTGACAAAGGCAGATAGGCCATGAAGTGAGAGACCCATCACAGCGGATGTTCCCCGTGCCCACTCCACCATGCTCCCAATAGAGGTAGCAAGTCACTGGAGACTAGACCACCGTTCTAGGGTCAGCTCCTCATTAGCCTACAGAAGTCACGGCAATCTCCTCTTCCTCAACACCGACTGGCTCAGGAACCCATATGTAAGCCGACAAGAACACAGCACGCCGCAGGTGACAATTATGAGTTCAGGGTGGCACAGAAGAAAAAACTTGCATCCTTCAGCTAGATGAGAGGTCTTTCTAATTTGCATGTTTCTGGAAACCATCAGAAGGCCACTGACCTTACAGTGAAGTCAACATTGGAGCTGCAGAGTGATGGAAAGACGGTATCATTGGGCCAGGGAATCAACAGCCTGAGGGCTACCCTCCTCTGGTCTTCTCTTCTATGCATTACCTTTCTTTGTTGTTAAGCTGGTTTGTGTCCCAATCTGCTGCCTGCTGCTATAAGCATCCCAGTGTACATACACATCATTCTTGCCCCTCAGAAGACACTCAAAATGTTTATCTGACTTGTAGCCCCAGTGGATGCAATTCTAAAGTCAATCTTCTGGGGCAGAGAGCAGGACAGAGATAATAATCACAAACAGAGCACTTGGCCGAGAAGATGGTACAAGACAGGGTAACCTTCCCTTCTGGGATATGTAAGGTCACCATGAGCTCCATGGTGACTTGGAGCCCCAGCTCCAAGTCATGGGGCTGACTTGGTGGCAACAAACAGTAACAACCACAACAATCTACTTCGTTCTTTTTTTCTAGCATTCACCACTGCTACTCCCACTACTTTGACTTTGTGACACTTCCAGGAGCTGCCATGACCTAAACATGATCTTCCTCTCCTGGTCCAATATGATCATCTGACCTAACATTGGTCAACCAGATCCCTTCTATAGGAATTTGAACTTGGGACCCCAGAAGCAGACTAGGAGAGAGAGAAGCTCACAGGAGAGTGTGTGCACTCAGGAAATGGGAGCACATGGTGCTAGCTACCCCTGAAGGCCATCTGCCCTGTTGTTTTACCAATAGTTTAGCTGTGAAATCCTTTACCTTCCAATAGGTCCAGATTGGGTTTTCACCCAATATACTACACATACTAAAGCATATACTGGGTTTTTTGAAAGCTCGTCCCTTCTGTCATTCTGTTTGAGTCATCTGGGATTGATCTTACATCCTGGCTCCATGTGTGGGCATGACTCACATACGGCCAAGCAAAACTCCACATCCCTCTTGACTTCAGTCATTCATCTTGTGCCTCAGTTTTCTCAGCTATAAAATGGGGATAGTAACGCTATCTTATCCCAGGGTATATGTCAGATAGGTAAACATTTAGGTGTCCTTGTGATGGGTAATGTTTGTTACCTGTAGGCTATGATTCTCAGGGGGTTGGCAATAGATGCAATCATCTCCCATCTTTGGTCTGATATGAGCAGCCAATCAGTTGGGAGAGGAGTTTCCTTGGGGGTGTGGCTGCCACCAGTATATAAACTGTTCTTTCTCCATCCTGTACTCTTCTCATCACCTGACCTTTAGCTCTTAGGACAGAAGCTTAATATTTTGGATCTTCAGCCTCTGCAGTCACATGAACCAGCAGAGGTCTTCAGCCTGTCATCCACCACACAGATTGGGGCTTGCCAGCTCCCACAATTACATGGACCATTTCCTCACAGTTGCACAAGGGATTTGCTTGAAGCAAATGTCTAGAGATATGTATTTATATACACGTCACTGGGTTTGTTCCTCTGGCGAACCTAGAAAATATTTCCCGCAGGCAAGAATGATGTGTATGTAAGTTGGGATGCTTAAAGCTATTGGAGTTGAAGAATCTGTTATCAATAAGGAAACG
Source organism: Elephantulus edwardii (assembly GCF_000299155.1). Taxonomy (NCBI): domain Eukaryota; kingdom Metazoa; phylum Chordata; class Mammalia; order Macroscelidea; family Macroscelididae; genus Elephantulus; species Elephantulus edwardii. Next base: position 3,105,200 of record NW_006399936.1, on the reverse strand, counting down.
AATTTCATGTAAAAAGAAGTCCAGGGTAGGTCAGCCATCGGGGCTTGTTTTTTTAGTGGACCAATGGTGTATGAGAACTCCATAACACAGTAATCTTTTGAGCTTGTGCCTGGCGTACAGTGACAGCTCAATTCAGGTACAGTACTTTCAGAGTTGTTGTTGCTGTTGTTTTTATATTGGGAATACATTATGGGTATACAGATAGTGCCTCAAAACAAAGCTCAGAGTCTCTGGATTGATTCCAAAGCTGGAGGAAGAAATAACATTGTGGGAAAAGATGAGGTTTCTAAGAAAAAAGGTAATGTGGAAGATAGAATAAATGAGAAACTTATCCACATGACTCTCTAAGTCATGCTAGCTACATGGTTCTAGTGGGGTCCTTACTAACAGACATAGTCTACCAGAGACTAGCATATGACCCAAGTCAGTTCACTGAAAGTCAGCCACAGGGCTGCCTGAAACTATTAGGAAAGAGAATCTTTCTTTTCATTAGGTTTAAGGCTGAAGTGTGCAATGATGGAGTTAATTGAGCCACTTGCTAAAGTCATATTAAAGGGCAGATTCAAGAGACAGAGGGAGATATTTGTCCTGACAATATTTTTTTTGGCCCCTAGATCCAGCCACACCCGAAACCAGTATCTTTCAATCATAAAATGCAGTTAACTCCTTGTCTTTGCTGAAGTGACTTTGAGATAGAATTTCTCTCACTTGCAACCACGTCTCCATCATTAGGCTATATTTTCTCTGCTGCTGTGAAGCATGCCCTTTCAGATACTCTGCTTTTGCACTAATGTATACTTTATACCTGTTATGTGCTGGGGACAGTCAAGAAATAGTTCCAAACAGTACCAGCTAAATGAAGCAAACAAACAGCAAACTCTGGGTCCAGAGACTCAAATTCTGAAAACATTCACTATCACCTTCAGGACCCCAGACTTCTAGAGCTTCAGGGATTTCTTCTTAGAATGCTGCCACAAAAGAACAAATAAGTATGTGTTGGGGAAAGCATAACCTGGGTGTTCCTCAGAGGCAGGGATAGTGAAACTGTCTCATGTGCTTTGGGCATGTTGTCAGAAAGGACGGCAAAAGTGAGGAAGACTTTAAGGAGATGCGTTGACATGGGGACTGGAATAATGGGTTCAACAGGACACGGTTCTCATCTGTTGTTCATAAGGTTGCTAAGAATCTAAGTCAACTCAACAACACATAATAATTTTAAAAATAGCATCCTTGGGCAATCCTTTTGGATTCTTGTATGAGAATAATGTGCTCACTCTCAGTAGCCTGGCTGTTGTTAAAACACCCCCTGGCGCCAAACAATAACAGCCCGCCAAGCCCTTCTCCAGACAAAGCCCACCAGCTGCAGAGAAGAAGGGGGTAAATGTAGGGTGGGCTGGGCCATGCCAGGCAGGAGGCATCAGGGCTGAGCTAAGGATCATGGCACACGGCTCCCCGGCACCTCCCAGCAGCCTTTGCTCCTCGGAGCCCTCCTCCAGCCCTGGCAGAAGCCCCCTCACCAGGGTGCTAGCTGCTGACTCAGTCTCTTCTCCCACCCCTACTCTCATTTTCCAAAGGAGAACTCCCATCCTTACCCACCAGGCCCCCTTCCAGCACAACCCAGTTCTGTTCTTTCAGATCTGATGGGAGACTGGATGGGGCATGGGGGTTGGGATGATCCAAACGCAAGTCAGTGACAGAAGAACAAATAGCAGCAGTTTAGGGCCTGGCTGGCTTCATGTTTCTCATTCCCACCAGATTTATTTCCTTGTCTCTCACTGGGCTCAAGAGCAGCTCTCTGGGAGTTGTAGACCACCCAAACCAGGGAAATGAATACTCATAACTGCTGTTGATGTTGATGTTGATGTTGGCCACAGTGAAAGTCAAAAGTCAATCTTTATGATGTGTCAAATCAGAGTCAATCAACAATGGTGGTGCTCCACTGAGTCTCCTTGTGTCTCCGGTTGGTATTTCTGTCTTTGAAGGATTGTCTTTGGGCAAATGAAGCCTATCGTCACTCAGAGAGAGCTTGAGAACTTTCATATCCCTCTTTACTGTCCTCAACCAATGGCTGGTGAGTTGTCCCCTGCCCTTTGCTTTTGATGAGACAGTCCACACTACAGAAACCCTGCGGGGTCAAACTGGAGATATTCTCCTGAAACTTGGCCTGGAATTGTCCCTCTACCTTTCACCCTGCCCTGTCTTGTTTCCCCAGTTTGTTCACCAGTCTCCCAGGGAACATTTCCTTTGCAAATCTTATACACAAGTCCTCATCTCAGGAATTACATCTATGGAGTCTGACCTCGGATGTAAGTGCTGGTGTGCATTATTCCAATGCCTCAGAATCATCTTGGAAGGTGGCAATGCATCATCTAACCTACCGATGAGAAAATTTATATTCAGAGGGATTCAGCAACCTGTCTACACAGCTTGAGTGTAGAGTAGTCTGGATTCACATCCAGGCTTCTTTGACTCAAGAGACTATCCTGAGTATGATGTGTTCACCACACATTTCCATCGAGTTGGACCCAGCTCATAGTTGACCCTCCAGTGGGTTTTCAGGAGAATTGCACAGGAGGAAATGACCCATCTTTTTCCTATGAAGCTGAGCTGGTGGATTTGAACCACCAGAGAGGCACAGCCTTTGGGTTAACAGAGCAACTCCCTACAGACTACGCCACCAGAGTTATAATATAATCTGACACCACAGAGTCATCATCTCCAAATCGTCTCTTTCACTCTTGAACTTGGCACCATGGCCCATCTGGGTGTGGGGCACAGTGTTCCCTAGCCGGACCTCTCATGGCAGAAGGTGTAGAATCCCAAGTAATTCCTGAGCCAAGATTCCTGGAATACACAGCGATGAGTGGGAGAGGTGGCTCTTTGGTTCTCTGTGATTCGGAGCCCACTCGGCTAACCAGTGTGACAGGAAGGACCGCAGGCTGGAGAAGATGCATTCTGAAGGGTCTTCAAGATCGAGGCCAGGCTGAGGAAGCTGAACTTGATCCGTAAGGCAGAACAAGCGAGGATACAAAGAAGGGCCTAACCAAGGGGGCAGCATGACTGCGTGTGTGCTGGGGGCACCACTATGTCAGGAGCATCGAGACT
>NW_006399936.1:3062073-3101992 GCF_000299155.1 Elephantulus edwardii | reverse complement strand
GAAGGGAAGGAAGCAAAGGGGGGAGGCCTGCCAAAAGCTCTGGCCACATCTACGTCAGGGGTGATGATTGGCATGGGTCAAGGTAGCGACAGGGATGAAGGTAGTAGGCAACTTGATCATCTCTAAGGGGAGGACTGAGTCAGTGACTTGGGAATGCTATGGCTAGAGCAGGAGAAGAGGGGCCACATGGTACTACATCTCTGGTTCGAACAACTGAGCAAGCAGACGGTGATGCTCTTCACCAGCAGGGAGATATAAGGCAGGAAGAGGATGAGGCCACTTCTGGACAAACCCAGGCTGCAGCAGCAGCAGAACATGTGGTAGGGATGTCCAGCAGCCAAAGCCAAGACAGGTGATGTGTAGGCACAGGCAAGAAGCAGGCATCACTAGATGCCAGTCCTATCAGGTAGCTTGAGAGCTCTTAGGAGGCAAGGATGATGAGGCACACTCACATACTCTGGGCATGTTGACAGCAGCTATTCCTTGAACATGATGCTGGGAAGGGTAAAGGGTCAGTAAGAAGAGGAAGACCCTCAACCAGGTGGACTGGTGCAGTGACTGCTGCAAGGGGCTCCTGTGTGTCAGGAAGTGTGAGGAAGGCACAGGAAAGAACAGGGTTCAGATCTTTTGTTCACAGGATCACTATGAGTCGTACTCGACTTGACAGCACCTAACAGCAACAACAACAATCAGGTAGCTTAGTGGAAAGAAGCTGTGTTGCCAACCCAGAGGTATGCAGTTTGAATCCACCAGCTGCTCTGTGGGAGATAGATGGCCATTTCCTCCCTTGTAATTTACTGCTTCTTATGAAAACCTTCTGGAGGGTCAGCTTATCAGTCAGGGCGGACGCGACAACACATAAAAACAACGTCAAACAGATGGTAGTTTCGTAGGCGTGAACGAGGTCTCCTAGGCAAATATGTGGACAGAAGGAAAAAGAGAAGAAAGCAGAGTCTCTGGGAATATCAATACTTACGGGGAGGAGGACAAAGGAAGGGGGCTGTGAAGATGCAGCTGACACTGCAGGTGCCCACCCACACCTCTGACAGCCCTTCTGCCAGCCAGCATCCATATCTGTTTACCTGAGGGCATGCTGTGGTCACGAGCTTCCACTCCACCCCTGTGACGGGCTGACACGCTGCGGAATTCATTAACACCATCATCCTCCCCACCACCACTCAGAGCAGCAGCCCTCCTGTTTCTGGCTTGGACAACTGAGCAGATGGTAATGTTCTTCACTGATGGTGGGAAGCTCAAAGACAATGCGAGCCCAGAGTGAGCTGTGGCCCCCGAGGTGCAAAACCCTGAAGGGTGAGATCTCAAACATGTTCTCTGACAGGCAGAGGTGACGTGACGTTAGGAGCGCGGAGCCACAACATAAATGGGCTGAATCAGTGAAAAAACTAGCCATTTTCCAGTGATTTCTTCTTTCTTACTACCTTGATTTTTTTTTTTTTAAAGTGTCTATTTGGAGCGAGTATGTCTTTAACACCTTCCTAACACTTGCCAACTTTTATTTTTTAAATTTTTTTTCATTTATGCTGGTTTACTTACAAGGTTCATATGCATTGTTTTTCACACCACATCTTTCCCATTTCCTTTACCGACCCGCCCCTCCACCCATCAAATTGTGTGACCCTATGATTAGCCACCAGCTACCTCCCAACCCATCCTCACCCCTCTGACTGGCCAATTCCTCAAGGGAAAGAGGGCGGCCTCAGGCTCCCTTAGAATCTTGGGCAATTCTTTTTCCATTGCCACCAAGTTGGAACCAACTCATAGCTGACCCTTCAATGGATTTTCAGAGTCTGTAAAGCAAATGGGAAGAAAACTGTCCGTTTTTCTCTCTCAGAGCTTCTGGTGGACTCAAAGCCCCAGAGAGGCAAAGCCTTTGGAGCAGTTCTGGCGATTGGTCCTTGCTCCTCTCCTCCCATCCCTCTCCACCCTGGGCCATTCCTCCTCTAGCCCTTACAGCACCTCAGGAAACTGACTTCTTGGAGCTGCATCTCCCTGGCTCCTTTTGATTCAGAAAGGACAGGAGGAAAGTCAAGCTTTTTCTGCCCTGCTTCCTCCCTGCTTTGAGCAACAGCTCTCTGTCAGTGGCTTCTAGCACCTACACAAGACTTCAGCTCCAACTTCAGTTCATCCACACAGCGAGCCCTTACTAGGTCTGGACACTGGTCGCCCTACTCTTTTTTTTTCTCCTTCTGGACTAAAGGGGGTAACAGCTCTCCAAGGTTGCTAGCCTTTGGGTGTTCCACATTCCCTTAGCCCTTCCCTAAGGGTATGAAGGGTTCCTTTCATTAAAGGGTTTCACTTGATCCATTTAGGGGAGACTGTTTCTTGTAACGTGTGCTTTAACAAGCCCCCCAGGTGATGCTTACTATAAAATTCATGAACTCACACTGTTTTAAATCTCCCTTATAAACGCAAAATAAAAACTAAGTCAGTGACATAGCAGTGTGTATTAGGTTCTGCAAATAAAAGGAAGGAGATATGGGAGTAATTTTTTATTGTGACTCGGGGTAAAGGTTTACAGAGCAAATCATTTTTCCATTCAACAGATTGTACACATTCTGTTTCATCCCATGTATTTCAGTTCTCACCTTGTAACAAAACCCATCCCACCTTCCCCCTACTCTCCCCCATCCTCCACCCTTTCCTACTTCGGTTCCTCCTTCCCTCCTATGCCTACCTCCATTCTGAACTCCATCCTTCAATCTCAAGTGGCTGATGATTCTAAGGAGTGCCTACTTACTGTTATTGCTTACATCATAAGCCTATTCTGGCCAATAATTGAGCCACAGAGTTGAGTGAATTCAGGTCCAGGCTTAAAGGGTGGTTGAGGACCAAAATCTCTGGGGTTCCACGAGTCTCTATCTGACCACCTAAGCTAGTCTTTTCAGATTTTTTAGTTTTGCTACATTTTTTTTTCTGTCCCATTCTATCCAAGACCTTCTACTGGGTTCCCTTTCAGAGAAGTTAAAGTGGCAGCTGGGCACCATCTAGTCCTTCTGGTCTCAGTGTGGAAGCTGAGGTCTGCACAGTTCATTAGTCCTTTGGGCAAATTCTTTCCATCCATCCTTGATTTCCTTCATTCTTTTTTGGCCTGGACAATGAGAGACCAATTTCTGTAACTTAAATAGCCACTCACAGTCTTTTAATACCCTAGTCACTATTTACCAAAGTAGAATGGAGAATACTTTCTTTGTGTAGGTTGATCTTGATATCTCCCAAGGCTACAGTCCTGAGCCACCAGGCGCAGTGACTCACTCCATCAAAGCGTTTGATCATCACTAAGGCATTTTCCTAACTTTGCCCCTTATATGAGAGACTGTATTAATTTGCAGCCTATATAAATACACATGTAGAAATTTCCTCTCTCAAACCTATATACAGTCTTTGATTAGTCAAGTATTGGAATAATTACAATCAGGGATCCCAGCATGACACTATTAATGTGTGGTTATGTACACATGGGGGAACAGAGGGAGGCAGGGAACAGAGAGTGAGCAGGTTTGGTGGGGTCAAGTTTGGGTGAGGCCAGGAAAGGCTCAAGAACAAACGAGATAATTGTTCCAAGTCTCCGAAATTTGCCACTAATGGCTTCATTTGCAGCAGAGAGCGGGTGAACTCCGAGGGCAGAAGGAATAAAACGATTTTTCATCAGGTGCGGGGTCTGTGGGGTGACAGCTAATCCTGTTAGTGGTACTTTTTTGCCTTTTTAAAGAACAGCTTCGTGACACTGACCCTGACCTTGATTGATGGAATTGATGGACAGTAAGAGCCATTCCCCCTCCCGCTGGAGGCCTCCCTCTCTTGCTAAGGCAGTGCCCAGGGCCTTGTGAGAAGCACAGGCCTTGACTGTGACCCTGGGGCGGAGTTAATCCTCTGTCCCTCAGGTCCCTCATTTTAAAAATGGATATAACAGACTGTCACGAGGCTTAAATAAGACAACAGCTCCAAGTCACAAGTCTCACACTTGGAAAGTATTGAAGTACTAAGATTATTTTATTAGTGGAAAGAGTAATTATTAGTAAATGTAAGGAGCCCTGGTGGGGTAGTCTGTAGAATGCTGTGCTGCAAAAGGCCACATGTCTCCAGCAGTTCAAATCCCCTAGCAGTATCTTGGGAGAAAGATAAGCAATTTTCTCTTCTTAAGATTCACAGCCTAAGGAACTAGATAGAGAATCCCGATGAGTCCAATCTGGAAGCAAGAGTGGCATCTACTTCCTGAACAACATGCCTCCAGAAACACTATGAACTTTGATAAACGACAATAGTTATAGAAAGGCTTCAGGCCTTTTGTTCATAGGGCTGCTAGGAGTCGTGCTCGACTCGATGGCAATCAACACCTTGAGTCCAAAAGGACTAAATAGCAGTGAGACAACCCTTGTGAGAGACAGAGAGATGTGGGACTCTGAGCTGGCCACCTGGTTTGACGTGGCTGGGAGACACGTGGCAAGTGATATATACCTCTTCACTGAACTCGTGTTCTCACTGGTAAGTTGCTGAACTGCAGACTATTTAATAAGTTTGGTGGCCTGGTAGTGAGGAGTTGTGCTCCCATCCCAAAGGGACGCAGTTCAACTCCACCAGCTGCTCTGCAGGATAAAAATGGTCAATTTTCCTCTCATGTGATTTATAGCTTCTGGAAGGAAACCTACTGGAAGGTGAGCTCTGAGTCAGTTCTGGCTCTACAGCACACAACAACAATACTGAAGAGGGAGCTCTGGTGGCGTAGTCTGTGGGGAGTCGCACGACTAACCCAATGGCTTCACCTCTCTGGTGGTTCAAATCCAACAGCAGCTCTGTGGGAGAAAGATGAGCACTGTCCTCCTGTGCTATTTATTGTTATGTGTCATTGAGTCTGCAACCCCCAGCGACCCTATGTGCAGCAGCTCTGAACTCTGCCCAGTCTCACTAATTCTGACACACCAACTCCTGTTGCCCAGTCATTGTATCAATCCATCTCATCTGGGGTCTTCCTCTCCCGCATTGTCCCTCCACCTTTCCCAGAATGATATCCTTCTCCAAAGACCAGTCTCTCCTGGCCACGTGACCAAAATACGTGAAACAGAGCTTCAAAATCCTAGCCTCCAGGGAGAGACTTGACTTCACCCTCTCCAAGACAGGCATATTTGTTTTCTTGGAGGTCCATGGTATGTTCAAGACTCTCTTCCAGCAACACAATTCGAAAGCATCGGTTCTTCTTCTATCATCTTTAGTCATTGTCCAGTTCTCTAATACACAGCAAGTAAAAGAGAAAACCACAACCTGGATTAGGTACACCTTAGTTTCTAGACTGACATTGTTGCTCTTTAGCACTCTGCAGAGGTCCCTGAGAGCACATTTTCCCAATGCACATTGTCTTTTGATTTCCTGACTGCTGGTGTTAAAACTGTTGATTGTGGAGCTAAGCAAGCTGTAATTGTTAACAATCTCAATCTCTTCTCCATCTATCATGGTGCTGCCAAATGGCCCAGTGCTGAAAATCTTTGTCTTGTGCTATTAACAACCTCAGAAAACCCCCTGGAAGGTCAGCGATGACTCAGTTCTGACTTGATAACAACGAGAGAGAGAAAACTCAAGTACTTAGGAAGCACTCAGGAGGGCAGAGTATCAGCTGCCACTATTACTGCCATTGTTCCTGATGTGATGCAGCCAAGGACGGAGAACTGGAATACCCTGGACAAGCACATATCCATCACTGGACAAACTGAACCCCTATGGGGATCAGAGGGGAGCTGCTGCACAATCATACAGAATCCAACAGGCAATCATATTTCAAAGGGGGGGAAAATCCATCATTTACTTTGTCAGATCAGTAAATCACGGAGCAGTGAAGGCTGGTGGTGAGGTCAGCGGTGCACCCCTGACACAGAGCATGTTAGAGTGTGTCATCAACACGGCCTGGCCTCCGGGAAGAAAGTCCAGGACAGCTGCTGTTTGTACAAGGTCAGTACCAGAAGCAGCTCAGAGGCAGGGAGGTGTGGGGGCGAGGACCGAAGGAGGAGGCCTGAGAGACTGCAGGGACCGCCTCTAGAGGCCACCAGGTCCCCAGTCTCATTTTATAGATGAGAAGACTGGACACCCTGAGTGCCCCTATCCCAGAGTAAGTGATCCGAGGTTGGCCCTTCCATCTCCCTGGCCGCTTTACATTATGTGGCCTGGGGGGGGGGTGGAGGGGGACATGCTGAATGTATCAGAGACAAAGGGATTATGGTTTGGGGGGAAGGAGCAGATTCAAACATGAAACTGTGTCAAGACCCAGAGTTTGTGTTCTGATGCTGCAAGCCTTTAAGAGGACACCCCACCCCCATAGCTGCTCTGTGCCTCAGTTTCCCCCTCAGAAAACTCACAGAGTCACAAACAAACTGCCACCAGGCCAAAGCGAGCCCATAGAAATGTCTTGTTTGGGCCACACAATATTGTAAAAATATCTGAATTCATTATCAACATTTAAAAATAGGAGACTTCACATTAAAATCCAGATTTCTAGATTCAGTTGCAAAACGGGAAGACAAGGCAATACTGGACCTGCACTCCCTCAGGTGGTAACTATGGGGCTGAGCTGAGACTGTCGCCATAAACACAGCTGCACGTCTCCACTGGTCCCCTTCACTCCTTCATGACTCCTGCCTGGCCCTGTCAAAGTCATTCCTATACCTGACATTCTGCAGCAGTGAAGCCCTTCAGAACCCATGAGGGCTCCTGGCACCTACGGGCCTGGGCGACATGCCCATCAGATCCTCAATCACCCACCCCTGCTCAGGAACCACGGGTCCTAGCAAACACCATGCTGGCCATCCCTCACACACGCATGTCTATTTTCAGAGTTGGAATCAAAGGAAAGGCATTTAGTTCTAAAAATACACCCAGACTGATCTAACTAGCCAAGAGTCCCTGAGCTCTTCCTAAGAGCCACTGTGTCTACCTCTACTTCCAGCCCCTCATCCCATCCACAGACACCAAGAGAAGGCCAACAGACTGTCCAAGGGCACACGCTATGAATCTTCTTTTAATTAATCAGAAAACCTTCTAGCTGTTGATGCAAGGTCATGGTGGAGATCCCTAGTGGCTGGTCTAGCGGGATGTGCAGAGCCTGCTGGGTAATGAAAGCAGGAGGCAACGGAAGGGGAGAGACACTCAAGTGCCTTTGAAAACTCAGGGCCCAAACATGATTACCGACTACAGACCTGCCTTAAGTGGGTTCCCCTTTTTAGACCCTAGGAAGCTGAGGTCCATCCTGTGTAGTATTGATAGCCTTCAGGAAATGCAAGAATCTCGGGCCCTGATCCAGACTTCAAACAGATGTCCCAGCAGACCCACACGCATATCAAAGTGTGCACGCAGTGGTCCACAAGAGCTGTCCAAATGCCTTAGCAGCACTGCCCACTGCCCGCCCTGAGAGGCAGCCAGTCAGTCAGCTGCTGCTTCTGGAATATTCCGTGCATGCCCCCCCTTGGGTGAATAACGGCCCCAGACACATCCTAAACCCAGAGACTTTGAATACATTGTTAATCCTAACAGACAGAACTTTTTTTTTCCTCCCATGAAATCAAGATGTTGTGATTAGAGGATTATCCTGGATTATCCCCACGGACCTGATGAAATCACCCTGCTCCGTATGGAGGAGAGCAGAGGGCTCACACCGGGAACAGGAGACCTGTTTCGACCTGTTTCAACTGCCGACCTCTAGGCCTGCATGGCAGTCACTGCGCTTTTTAACTCACAACATTGTGGTAATTTGTTACCACAGCAGCAAAAAAATGAGAGTCCCTTCTTTCCCCACTCAAACCTCCATCCAAGAAGGCCCTCCAGACCACTCCAGACCCCGGTCTGCCAGCTGGCCGACTTCAGCAACAAAGGTTTCCATGCAAACACATCTCACTGGGGCGGAAAGTGGCTGGACCCTGAGTCGCCAGGACTGGGTCCAGCTTTGGGCCCCTACTGGACCCCTCTGAGCCTTAGCTTCTCTGCTTACACAATGGAACTGGCACTGCCCATCTCACACGTTTTCAATGAGATAGTGACTGTGATGTTGTAGCTCCTAGCTAGCAAGGTTGCAGGTCCTCAGGGTACACTGGTGTCATCAGGTGGGGTGAGAGGGACAGGCCCTTTCTCTGCGCTCTCACAGGACTGTGTCATTGAACATGTGCCACTGAATGGATTTTCACAATGCCTTTTTGCCCCCAGAGCAGCACGGTGTCCTCTCACATCCTTTGGGCGTGTGATCCAGAAGGGCAGGCTCCGGAGAAGGACATCATGCGTGGGAAGAAGAGAGATCCAAGGAAGGGAAGCCCTTTAATGAGCTAGACTGACACAATTACAGCAACGACGGGAGTCTGAGGACGGCACGGGGGTGGGCAGGGCTTTGTCCCACTGTACACTGGGGTCGCCTAGCCCGGCAGCACCTAACAGGGCCTGTCCAACCAGGACATCTCCAGCACATGCCTTTTAGAAACGGCTCTGCTAGGAAGGACCCAGGGACGGTCACTGAGCTTTCCGAGATGTGTCAAGGTGACTTTGACCGTCATTATTAAAATAGGGGGACTCTTCTTCCCCTGCAGGATCAAGAAGCTGGCTGTGAAAAGAAGCTCACACACAGAGGGGTCTGGGGAGGTGTCGGGTAGTGGGGGGGGTCAGAAGGATTGAGAAGTCAAAGGCGGAGTTGTAGCCTCAAGTCCTTTCTCTCTCTTTATCTCAGTCATCTTGAGCAAGTCATGTCAACTCCTGCACCTCTATTTTTCTCATCTCTAAAACGGGGTTTCTGTGCAGTCAAATGATGTAAGATAAAGTTGAGAACTTGCAAACAAATGTGAACAAAGGTTTTTCTTTTCTTTTGTTCTCTTTCCCTCTCTTTGTAGTATTTTTGAAAACCTGCATTAGATATCATTTATTTAAATATGAGAAATCCAAAGAAAAATGTATGTTCTTTGGAAAACCTGGCAGGCCAGGCCACATTCCCACCTGATGGTGATGAGGGGGAGGTGTGAGGGGTGACTGCTCCCTGGAAACTGGGCACCTGCCCCTCAGTGTGCCTTGGTCCCCATCCTTTCTTCTTCTTCCTGCCACTGAGATGAATTTGCCCCAGTCTCCACTCCACCCTGTTGTTTCCGGCCACTGGGGCTACAGCCCAAGGAAGTGTCCTAGACAATGGGCAGAGGGCTCCAGTGGGGGGTAGAGGAAAGCACCATGAGGGGAAGCCGTGACTCTCCTCCCCTGCCTGACTTCACCTTCTGTCCCTCTCACTTACTCTCACTCGCTCCAGCCATACTGGCCTCCCAGATGTCCTTGGATGCAGCACTCCTGCCTGGGGTCCTTGGTGCTGCTGTTGTCTCCACGGAGATGATTCTTCCGGTTGATATACCTCACTTTCTCCAAGTCTCCCCAAATGGTCTTCCCCGACTTCCCTGTTTAAAACTGTCAACATACTTCCCTTTTTTTTATTTTCCCCACCACTGGGACAATTGGCAGCAACATGATAGATGGAGAAGAGATTAAGGATGTTAACAATTACATTTTGCTTGGCCCCATAATCAACACTCTTAAAACCAGCAGTCAGGAAATCAAAAGATGAATTGCATTGGGAAAATCTGCTGTCAGGGACCTCTCCAGAGTGCTGGGGAGCAACGATGTCAGTCTAAAGACTAAGATGCACATAATCCAGGCCATGGTCTTTGCAATTACTTGTTATGCTTCAGAGAGCTGGACGATGTTTAAGGATGGCAGAAGAAGAATCAATGCCTTCAAACTGTGGTGCTGCAGAAGAGTCTTGAACATATAACAGACTACCAAGAAAACAAATGGGTCTGTCTTGGAGAGGGTGAAACCAAGTTTCTCCTTGGAGGCTAGGATTTTGAAGCTCTGCCTCACACACTTTGGGCACATGACCAAGAGAGACCAGTCTTTGGAGAAGGACATCATGCTCAGAAGGATGGAGGGACAGCACAGGAAAGGAAGACCTGGATGAGAGGGACTGACTCAGTGACTGGGGCAATAGGGGTTGGTGTGTCAGAATTAGTGAGACTGGCAGAAGACAGAGAAGGGCTCAGAGCTGCTGTACATTGGGTAGCTATGAGTCACAGGCAACTCAACAGTACAAAACAACAATAACCATTTCTCATCCTCAGCAATCAACGGGATCTTTCTAGAAGGTAAATCCTCATTCTCTTTCTCAAGCCCTCCAATTCTCCAAAGGCTTCTCATTGTTCTTAAGACAAAATCCAAGCTGTTTCCAAGATCCTACAGAAACTGTTCCCGTCACTCACTAAGCTTCTCTAAGCCTCTTTTCTGTCCCACAGACATGCAAAACCCATTCTCACCTCAGCCTGTGAACATGTTTTTCCACCTCTGACTAATACACAAATATGCGGGGCCAAGAGACCTCCTGGGTTCATCTTTATGCGAAGAACAATTATTATTGATTCCCAGGAGGTGGGAGAGTCTGAGGCAGAGGGGAAGCTCATCAAGGTCAGTATCCACAACCCCATCCACTAGCTGGTTTCCAGATCTTTCTGCCATCCAGACAAGCCACAGTTCCTGATCTGTGTGTGAAATTCTCCAATTTGGAAGTCATTCACTCATTCACTCACTCACTCACTGTCATCTGTTGAACTGACCCTCCAGCTTGTTTTCCAAGTTTGTAAATCACACAGGAGAAGATCACCCGTCTTTCTCTCATGGAACCACTGGTGGATTTGATCCCCTAGAGAGGTGTCAGTTTTGGGTTAGGAGCACAGCTCCCCGTGGACTATGCCACCAACGCTTAAGGCACCGACAGAATAATGAAAAGATGTCTGCGGGCAGAGACACTTGATGGCTTATTTGCAAGGGTACATAAAGAGCCAGCCTCTAGTAAAGGATAGTGCTTCTGTCAGAGCATGGCATTCATCTTGGCAGGAAGCAGAGCGTGGTTCAGCCTGAGTCTCTCCCATACTCAGAATTTTTATTTTATTGCCCTGAAACCAGACAGCCCTCCCTCCACTGAGAGGCTCCTAGTTTTATCAATCTGGTAGAAGAGGCTAAAAATATCAAGTCTCACCAACCGTGGGGGGTTTACTTGCACATCTGGGAGGCCCCCACAAAGCTTTCGCCAATATAAATGGCATTTCTCTTGGTATTTTTAAAGATCAGAGAACCAGTGGGTGTGTAAGCTGAATGGGGCCTTGGAGATCACAGCTTGCAGATGCCTCAGGTTTCAGGTGGAAAAGAAGGGGGAAAGTTTTCTAAGAAGGTCCAGAAGGTTAGGCTTCCAGATAATTCACAAAAGTGGAGTGGATTTTAACCTAGTTAAAATCATGTAGGAAACATATTCAATCTTGGTGGCAGTGAAATTCAAATACTGGAAAATCATGAGGTACCACTGAGAGCTGCTGGCCTGTTAAACAAAGAGAGAGCTCCGGTGGTATAGTCTGTAGGGAGCTGTGCAGCTAACCTCAAGACTATATACCTCTCTGATGGTTTGGATGCACCAACACGCCTCATGAGAAAATTGGGCAAGCTCCTCCTCTGTGATTTATTGTTGTTGTTGTGTGTACCACAGAGTCAGAACCAACCAATAGCTGACGCTGCGGCAGATTTTTAGAGGCAGTTAGTCATACAGGAGGGGACTGCCCATCCTTCTCCTGTGGAGCAGCTGCTTGATTTGAACTATGTACCTGCGGGATTGCAGCGTAGCTTCTTATAAGAGGCTCAGAAACCCACTGGAGGATCAGTTATAAGTCAGTTCAGACTCAGCAGCAATGAACTGAGTTAATGAAACAAAGATGGTTAACTGAGTGTCTGATGGAAGGCTGTTGGTAAAAGGGTTTTCTCTGTCACCTGGGGGTCCCCCACGTTTCCAGGCCCTGTGTAGACAGCAAGGATGATTTTCTGTGAGCACAGACAATGTCCATCATTTTGAAGACAATGCATAGACGAGTTGAGAGTGGTGACTTTGGGCACGCCTGCCCCTTCTGGAGGACATGGCTGTGTCTGTCAGCCAAGGTCCCCAGCCTCAGGATCTTCACATTAGCTGTTCCCTCTGGAATATTCTTCCCTATATCCTACCATGAATGACTTCTTTCCTCTCGTCATAGCTCACCTAAGACGTCAGCTTTTCAAGGAGGACTCTTCCCCTATGTCCTAATCTTATGCACCTACTCAGTGTTCCCTGCCCCTTTCATTACGAACATTCATTCATAATGAATATTCCCCACTCATTCATTGTCTTCCTAGTAGTTTTCCAGGTAGCTCTGGTGGCCTAGTGGCAAGAAGTTGCACTGCAATCCCAAAGGCACATAGCTCAAGGCTACCAGCTGTTCTCTGGGAGAAGGATTGGCAAGCCCCACCGGAGGGTCACTGTGGGTCATTTCTGACTCGATGGTACCACAACAACAGTAGCTTTTCCACTGTCAATATCATCTCTCTGGTTCGACTGCCTCATTTATGAAATGAACAAACTCTGTAATTCCTTCGGGTCCTTCTTTCTCCACCATGGTTCCCCAGCTCTGGCCGACTCACTCTCCTGTGCCCTGGAGGAGACACTGTGACCTGTGCTGGCCCAGAACTCCCATGGGAACAGAACCCAATTCTCTTCCCAGGGACCATCCTTGTGCGGACAGGGCAGATACCACCCTCCCACTTCCGGAGCTGGACACATGACCCAGACTTGGCCAATCACAGTCCAAGATGGGCAGGTGCCTCCAGCTAAGTCAATCAGCCAGCCTGAAGACTAAATATTTGGAGGAAAGTCTGAACTGGAGTGGAATGTGAACATGAACCTGGAGCTCCTGAGGCATCACCGCCAGCCCATAACCTGCATGACAATAAAACAAAGAGTGGAAGCTAAGCCTCCAGAGAACAAGGTGTGGGCATCGATCTGGACCCAGCCATGCACAGGCAAGGCCGGGCCCTGAACTGTTAACTGAGCCAGTGAATTCCTCAAGTCTGGTTGAAATTCGTTTCTGAGGTGCAGCCAACATCATCCTCTAACCCTTACTATTTCTAAAGACACTCGTCTCACCCATCCCCCTGGACACCTGATTACTTAGGCACCCTCCTTCCTGGGCTAGGAGCTCTCAGAGCCCCCCTGCAAGGTGCTCAGCCTCTGGCCTCTCCACCACCGCGGGCCTGGCCAGGCCACCAAAGAAGACAGAAGGCGCAGGAGCTGCAGCTCTTTAATTGGAGAGCTGTCCTGTCAGTCCCGAAGCTTCAGTCTGTGTGATCAGGACAATTAACCTTCCGGCAGAGGCCAAGGCCGATTGACTCCCCGGGGCCATCGGCGACATCTGCATAACAGACCAAGTGCCTCAGCCTCACTGTCTTGATTTTTATAGGACAAACGTGGCATAATCAATCTCTTCTATCCCCGCTGCTGCTGCCCTGGACCGCGCCTGTGTCCTTTCCTGAGGCGGCAATGGCCTCCCAGCTACTTCCCTGCTCTCGCTGGCCCACTTCAGTCCTTCCTCCATGAACTGGTCCCCATGGCCTCTGCTGCCCCTTTTATAGAGGGCACCCCAGCACCTCACCTCCCCTGAGCTCCCCGTGTGGTAGATTGAAAGCATGCCCCCAGCTCTCCCCACCTCCCTGCATCCATGTCCTTGCCGTGTCCTCCATTCTGACTTTGGCTTGAGTCATGTGACTGGCTTCAGCCAATGGAACACCAGTGGGTGAGATGCAAGCACACAGCACAGCTGGGTCTGCTGGTCTCTTGTACACCCCCCACCCCCCCACCCCCGCTCTCACCACGAGGACATTCCCACTATGACCTGCTGACAAATGATAGCCACATGGTCAAGGGACCCATCACCTTGTCCAACCTAGTTGAGGCCAACTTTGACCAGCCCACAGTCAGCCTGCACCCAAAATGTCAGGAAGCCGGCTAGTGTCGGAAAAACCGTCCAGCCAAACACTCCAGATGCTTCAGCAACCAACACTTGCTGTTGCATGCCTCTGGGGGCTGTGAGTAATTCTTGTGCAGCATCGTGGCAAAAGGACAATTTCACCAAACACATCATATCCGTGCAAGGGCTATTCCCTCTGACTCGGCGCCCCAGTTCAGTCTCCCATCTGATTCCTACACCCCTCTCTGAACAGCTCAAATGTCTCTGTCAACTTCCTCTTCTCCTCACCTCTCTGCTTAAGAGCTTGCTTCTTTATATCCCGGAAGCCCCACAATGTTAAAAACAGGGGAGGGCAGATGATGTGTTCAAGTCTTGGCTCTACTCTTTACCAGCTTCCGACATACTGCTTAGACTTTCAAAGCCTTCATTTCCTCACCAGGCAACAGGGATGATGATGACAGTCCCACTCCAACAGAATCCACAAGAGGGATTCATGCGCTGCACTACTAAGGTGGTTAATACCCCATCACACAGTAGCCTGCCTCCGCTCTGAGACTCTTGTTTAGACATGGTCCACTTCCTTCCTGGAAGCTGCCAGGCTCATCCTCAGTCCCAACACA
This sequence comes from Elephantulus edwardii, assembly GCF_000299155.1. Taxonomy (NCBI): domain Eukaryota; kingdom Metazoa; phylum Chordata; class Mammalia; order Macroscelidea; family Macroscelididae; genus Elephantulus; species Elephantulus edwardii. The sequence goes on along the minus strand of NW_006399936.1, from coordinate 3,087,543 downwards.
AGTAGGTTCCCTCCAACACTTCTTGGCAGCCAGAGTCAAACCCATCAATTTATGGTAAGGTAAACTGGTTACAGAGTAATGCATTTCATCTGCACCCAGCACAACCTGCCCCCCTTTCCTCTGATCTCATCTCTTACTCTCTCCATTGTTATCTTTATTCCAAGCATACTGGTAATTGGCTATTCTTTAAGCATACTGTGAATTCTCCTGCCTCAGGGCCTTTGCATTTGCTGTCCCTGCTGCCTAGAATATCCTCCCCTAGAAGTCCTCCTGGCTTGCTCCCACCTCTTTCATGTCTTGCTCTACTGTCATCTTCTGGTGAAGCTGCTCTGGACACCCTCTCTACAAGTGCGGACGCCCTGTCAGTCTTTGTTTCCTCCTTTGTTGCTTTCTCCATGTCCAGTCCCTTCTCACCCAACTGAGTACTCCCTGACCTCTTTCTTTCAATGTTTGCATCTTCTTTTGTAAAAGCCACATGCGGTAGGGACCCTTGGCTTTCCACATGGCTACCACCTTGATTTAAGGCCTGTTTTAAATTGTTGTTGTCAAACATTCTTTTAGGTGGTATAGCCCTGGTCTGTCCATTTGCTGTGCAGAGGTAACTTGTGGTCACTGTGAAGCTGAATACTATTACACTGATGTGTCAAATGTGATAATGTTTATCCATTGAGGACAGTGTTTGGGCATTCCCCGGTTAAAACAAGCTTGGAAGCAGGAGTGGCATCCACTTCCGTAAACAGTTTGCTTCCGGAAACCCTATCAACCTGGAGAAAGGATGAAAGGCACACGCACAAGTGCAGAGGACTTTTGTTCATAGGGTCGCTATGAGTCGCCTACAACTCGACAGCACTGAACAACAACAACAACCATCTTGAACCATGTCTGACTCATAGGCACTGTCAGCTGTTGTTGCACGAGCTCTGGCCCAGCACCCAAACCAGACTGTTCTGTAGCATTTTCCAGGCTATGACCTTTTGGAATTATATTCCCAGACTTCTTTTCTGAGGCCACTCTGGGTGGATTCAAATGGCCAACTTTTTGGTTAGTGGTCAGGTCATTAACAGTATGCACCATCCAGGGACTCCAGGTTCAGAGTGCAAACTCAGTTATTCATTGCTGTCATCAGCACTGACTCATAACTGACCTTCCAACAGGGGGTTCTGAGGCTGTAAATCACATTGGAGGAGACTGCCGTTCTTGGGCCCATGGAGTCACTGATGAACTTGAACTGGCAGGGAGGTGATGGCTTTGGACTAGCAGTGTAACTTTTTATAGATTAAGTCCCCAAGTTCATTGTCTCATTGCCATCAAATCGGAACCAGCTCATAGCTGACCTCCCAGTGGGTGCCTGGAGGCTGTGAATCCCCTGAGAGGAGACTGCCTATCTTTCTCCTGTGGACCCACTGGGGGGTCAAATCATCAGAGAGGTGCTTCCTTGGGGTTAGTGGGGCGACATCACCAGAGCTCCCTAGGTTTACATGTTAAATAAAATCAATGTGTTGGATAAACCAGCGATTCACTTACCAGCTCTGAATGAGAGGGTCAGACTGGGCCTGGTCTGTTCCCACAAATCCCCACCCAGTCTGACTTCATCCCACTGCCCTCCCATCCATTCACTCAACGCTCCCAGCATGCCTCAGGCTCAGAGGCACCCAAGTTAAGACAGCAGGAAATAAGACTAAAGTTATGGCTTCTGTGTCTTCAGCTCTCCCAGTGCTTTAATGAATAAGTCAACGTGCTCAGTAACTATGTTAAGGCTACAATTTACCAGGGTATGAAGACAGTAAGAACCGGGGAGAATGCGGAGCCATGGGAAACACGCATCCCTTGTTGGCAGATATAAATTAGGGCAGCTACTCTAGAGAACAATTTGCCTTTACACAGAGTAGTTGAAGATGTTTATACACTCTGACCTGGCAATCCCAGCCCTGTTTATTCACATCAGAGAAAGCCCTGCACCATAACAGAGGTTCAAGAATGTTCAGAGCATCACAATTTGGAACAAGGCAACAATAATCAAACTCTGGAAATCACATACAGGGTAATTGTGATGGTTAATATCGTGTGTCAATGTGACTAGATCCTTAGTGTAACATAACTCTTGTACGTGTTGTAAATTCTAACCTCTGTGATGGTAACAAGGCAGGATTACAAGCAGAGCTGTAACGTCGTGCTCAGATTTGTCTGATTAAGGGTAGCTCTCCTCAGGGTGCAGCCTGCATTGTATTTATGTCTGGACTCTCTGGCAAAAAAAAAAAAAAAAGCTAGAGTGCTTTTTGTCAGACCTACGTCTGGCGATCTGGCTCCTGGTTTCCAGACTTGAACAGGTGACCTACCTGTCGTACCCGCTGACTTTAGACCCGACCATTTCCAAAGCTGGCCATCTGTGACCCTGCTGCTTTTGTTATATGCCATTAAGTCACCTGCTACTCACAAAAACTCTTTTTGTACTCTAGCTCTGAACCGTGCCCTATCCTGAACCAATCTCATCGACTCCCAAAGACCTAATCTCATTTCTCCACTCAGTCAGTCTATCTCATTCTGGGACCTCTCCAGAGCACTGAAGAGCAATGATGTCAGTCTGGAGACTAAGGTACACCTGACACGGTCCATGGTCTTTGCAATTACTTGCTATGCACCCAAGAGCTGGACAACTAAGCATGACAGAAGAAGGATTGATGCCTTTGAGTGGTGGTGCTGAAGAAGAGTGCTGAACATACCGTGGACTGCCAGGAGAACAAACAGGTCTGTCCTGGAGAGGGTGAAACCAGGATTCTCCCTGGAGGCAAGGATTTTTAAGCTCCGTTTCACATATCTTGGACATGTGGCCAGGAAGGCTCAATCCTTGGAGAAAGATATTATGCTTGGAAAGGTAGAGGGACAGCACAGGACAGGAAGACCCTGAATGAGATGGATTGTGACCCTACATCCCAACAACGACCTTGGGCATGTCAGCCTCTGAAGTTGGTAGCTCCGAAACCAGCATCATGAGATTCTGCCTGTCTGCTGACAGCTAGGATTCTGCCTCCCCAAATGCGGCCCCACCCGTCTTGAGACAAGCTTCATTAGTTTTGCTTCTCTAGAGAACCCAGCTTTTAATATAGATTATATCCTAACGTCAAGAAAGCAAAAATCCTCACCACTGGACCAATAAACAACATAAAGACAGATGGGAAGAAAAGACTGAAGTTGTCAATGATTTCATTTTACTTGGATCTAAAATCAAAAGCCATGGGAACTACAGTCAAGAAATTGAAAGAATTGTTGGACCGAGAAAATCTGCTCTCAAGGACTACTCTGAAGAGAAGAGCAACAAGGTCAATTTAAAGACTAAGGTGTACCTGATCCAAGCCATGATATTTTCTATCGTTTCCCATGTATCTGAGAATTAGACAATGGATAAGAAAGGCCAAAGAAGAATCAATGTCTTTGAATTGTGGCTTCGGAGAGAAGGGCTGAATACCCCCATGGACCGCCAAAGAACAAACAAGTCTGTAGTGAAGAAGTGCAGGCAAGGTGTTCCTTAGAGGTGGGGACAGTGAAACTTCATCTCACATGCTCTGGGCATGTTATCAAGGTAGGGGGACAGTCCTTGGAAAAAGAGACCATGCTGGGGAAAGAAGAGGGTCAGCAAAAGAGAGGAAGAATTTCAATGAGATGGACTGAAACAGTGCCCGCAACAGTGGGCTTCAGTGTGGCAGAGACGGTGGTGAAGGAAAAGGGCAGGGCAAGGTTTCCCTCCGTTGTTCACAGGGTGGCTGTGGGGCACAGTCAACTCCCTCGCACCTAGTAACAAGAAGAGAACTCAGCCTCGACAGTAAGCAGCAGCACAGCAGACAATGTATATTCATAGTGCAGCAAGGAAACAGAGATTTTTGGCGACACCCGTCAACATGGGTTGTTGTTAAGAACACACTGTAAACAAGGTGTAGGGTACATACATCCACCACGATCCAATCTAACTAAACTTCAAAAACAAGCAAAACTACACGGAACATTTAGAGATACATACTTACGGTAGGGTACATACTGCCCTTCCAAGCATGATGTCCCCCCCTCCAAGGAATAGCCTCTGCTAGTAACATGCCTGACGTATGTGAGATGAAGCTTTATCATCTTTGCCCCCAAGGAGCACTCTGACTGCATCTTCTCTAAAACATATTTGTCTGTTCTTTTCAAAACCCATGGAATAGTCAGTGCTCTTCTCCAACCCCACAGTTCAAAGGCATCAATTTTTTCACTGCCATCCTTATTAATTTTAAGATTGGTAGTTTTTCAATTAAAAGTAATATACATTCATTGAGGAGAACTCTTAGAATACAGAAATGTAAAAACTCCCAAAACACCCAATTACACAGAAAGTTACCACCCAGCAATACCCCTCGGCAGCATCTGGGGCTCTTTCTCTTTTTCCCCCCCACATGTGCCAGTGTTCCTCCTCTACAACCAGGGACCTACTGATGATGCAATTTTGTGCCTGCTGCATTTGCTTCCTATCATCTCAGGAGCATTTTTCTGTGAGACTTAATTACTTTAAAATTTGACTATTATAAGTAACGATGTGATTAACATCCTTGTGCACACATTTTTGTTGACAATATGAAATATTACATAGTCACTCAAAGTGAATTATTTAAGAGCGTTTTAATGGCATCAAGGCTGTCACAGAGGCACTGTTCATTCCAGCAAAAATTCTGAAAACAATGAGAATGGCCAGGCTGTGGAAGAACCATTATGTGACCTCAGCGCAGACACTAGTGGACAGTGTGGAACCTTGAAGGATGGTAATCATCAAGCCTGGGAACATGCTTTCTCTCATAGCACATCTGTCTTTTCATCTGTGAAGTGGGGATAAAGTCTCACAGACCTATTTTAAGGCGCATTAAAGGAGATTATAGACTCTGGTGGCCTCGTGGCAAGGAGTTATGCTGCCAACTCAAAGGCAGGTGCTTCGAATCCACCAGCTGCTCCTCTGGAGAAAGATGGGCAATCTTCTCGCATGCAGTTTACAGCCCCTGAAAACCCACTGGAGGGTCAGCTGAGTTGGTTCTGACTTGACAGTACATGACAACAACAATAACAACAAAAAGGATGGTAAACATCCCTAGTGGTATATTGGTTTAAATACTCAGTAGTTAATCAAAATAGTTGGTAGTTCAAACCCACCAGTTGTTCAGTGGACAGAAGATAGATTTCATAAAGATTACAGCCAGGAAACCCTTTGGGGCTGTTACACGCTGCCCTAAGGAGTTGTTATGAGTCCTACCAGCTCCTAAGGAAGGTCTAGTAATGTAGTCCACAGGGAGTCAGACTGTAACCCAAAGGTGGTGCCTTTCTGGTGGTTCAAATCCACATGAAGCTCGTCGGGAGAAAGATGAGAAGGATGGGCAATCTCCTCCCATGCAATCTATATCCTCTGAAAACCCACTGAGGGCTGGTCAGCTATGAGTCTGTTCCAACTCAATGACAGAGTTTTTTACCAGCTGCTAAATATTTTGAAGATGGCCCCTGGCTACACGCACACATAAAAATAACATGTGTCTGGAAGGCCCCAGAGAAGTAGCTGAAGACCCACTTTCCATTCATCCTTGGAGCCCTGCAATTACTGTCATCATACCATTTGGGTAATGATTAATGGCTGGGATTCTAAATGGGCTTCAATGAGAACCTACCTACCTGCAGCCCAGTCGGGCAAATGGCTCTCAACTCAGACTATCTAAGCTGCTTTCAGGAAGGTACTGATTGGAGCAGAGGCAGAGCCCAAGCCCTGGAATAAGGCACCTGAGGGAGGGGACAGAAGGAGAGGAATCTCGCATTCCAAGGATGCACGGGTGGGTGTGTGTGTGTGCAATCCTGTGTGAGCACCACTGGCTCAGAGAACATGACAGGAAACAGGCGGCGAGAGACAGGGTGGGATGTGAATGCGGCGCCCAGTAATTTAGGGGGAGTCAGCCATACTTCCATCGTAGTCATAAAAGAAATATTGAAAGCAAAGAAATTCATGAACAGCAGACAACTTTGTGGAGCCATAAATAAAGACTGGGCAAATGATGCGGAGTCCTAAATGATCCAAACACAGCAGAGCCAACTCCATACTCCAAGATGGCCAATTCACTCATTCATTCTACACAATCTGCAGAGGCCCAATTCACTCATTCACTCTACACAGATCTGCTGAGGCCCAGTTCACTACTCATTCATTCTATACAGGTTTGCTGAACACCTACTAGGTGCCAGGCACTGTCCATGGTGCTAGAAACACAGCCGTAAACAAGGTAAATGATCTTGTTCTCTTGGAATGACTGAAAAGAAACAAGTTTAAAAAGTAAATGAGACCATTTTAGAAGAGCATATTAAGAGCAAAGAGGTGACGGGCACAGACTTTGGGGACACATGGCCTAGGTGCAAATTCTGACTCTCCCTGTCCCTGGCTAGCGGTCTTGGCAGGTCACGCAGCCCTCTGATGTGGATGCTGCTGGTGCCCAACCAAATACCCTTTACTGTGTGTGAACTAAAGATGCACACTGCCCTTCTCCAGAGAACTGCCCTCAGCCTGAATGGGGCCACCTTGTCTGAGAAGTGACGTCCCAGCAATGGCTGAGATGGAGAAGAAGAAGGCGGAGTCCCACCCTTTTGACTGAAGGTGTGACCAGCCTGGATGCATTCACACTCCAGAGCTCCTGGAGGGGACAGGCTGGAACTGAACGCTGGTTGAAATCACACCTTGCTTAGTCCTGTCCCTGTCCTCTCTTTTCCCCATACTATTGTCAACGTCTCTTGAGAGCACCCTTCAAAAAACAAACCATGGGCATTAGAATCCTCATAAAGGCTTTGTCTAAGCTAAGCTCTTCACTATCTATTTGTAAAAACAGAGATGATAGCATCTCCTTCAGGAGTGACAGTGAAAATTAAATGAGTCAAGATAGAGACAGTACTTAGAACAGTACCTGCCACATAATAAGGGCAATATAATTCTTCTAGGGAGCTCTGGAGGCCTGTGGCAAGAAGCTGCACTGCAATCCTGAAGGCACAGGGTTCAAGACCAACAGCTGCTCTGTGGAGAAAGATGGGCAATTCTCTCCTATGCAAATAACTACTTCTGAAAACATGCTGGCGAGTCAGCTATGGGTCAGTTCTGACTCTATGGTACAAAAACAACATAACTGTTCTAATACTTCACTAATATCATGATGTTAATAATTGAGCATTAAGTAGAATCATTTATTACATGAAAGTTTCACAATGAAATAAAATGTCCTTGTAAAGTGAAAGTTTCTAGAAAGGGGCTACATTAAGTAAGAGTGGTCAAGAACATGTCTATGAGGAAGTACTGTCTGAAATAATAAGGCTCAGCTAAGTAGGATGGTGAAATCCACCCACAGCAGGTGCAAAGGCCCTGAGGTGGGAACAAGCTTGCTTTGAGTCTTATGTCTGCAACAGACATAGAGACTGGTCTTACCCTGTTCCCTATCATCCCGAAACAGGTGGCGTGACACAATGACGGAATGGCCTTCTGAAGACACAACCATGGTACCAGCTCGGTGACAGCCCCTTGAACAGCCCAGAAGTACATGCTCTAAAGCACTGTCAGACATACTAAGCTGTTTCTCAGACGGCCAGGATTTTCACATTTTCAGGAATCAAAAAGTGGACATGGGAGTGGTGATACTCATTATTACCCTTGGTGACCCACTGGAAACATGTTTGCTTCTTGTCCCTGCGTCTCTGTGCTCTGTGGGATCCGTGAGTCTTAGCTGCAAAGGGTAGACTAGAAACCCAAGAAGGATTCCACAGAACTGGAAGTTAACAATATCACTCTGAGCTACTCATAAGAATGGGTAAAAGAAGAGAGTTACCACACGGTCTGCTGTGATTCATCCTTATTACCAAGAGGAAATAGGGTCGATATTACATATTGTAGGTACATATGGGTAAGTCTGGAAGACAGGAGATTCCTGAAATTGTCTTCCTGAATGACCATGCCCTGTGACTAAAGTCAACGGAAAGCTACAGCAGCCCAATTATGACAGGACTACTAACAACCCAGAACTTTCAGTAACGAAGGTTTTGATCTCCAATAATTTAAAGAACCATGACCAATTGAAGTGCTTGCTGATGGCAGAGGGAACAGAGAATGAGTAGTGGAGGAAGGCGGTTCAACATCGCAGCTACAGACACACGAGGAGTTGCAAAGGGGAGGATTATCACTGTTATGGGTATTTCTCCATTGTATTTATGCATGAGATCATTTTGCTTTTTCACTTATAAAATATAAGATAAACATGGCCAGTGCACTTCTGGCTGTACATGTGTTGCTAATTGTATTACATTAGGCATAAAAATAATTTCATGATTGCTTTTGTTTAGAGATTATGTATGGCTTATGGAAATAAATACAGGCATGTTGACATGCTGACAAGGAGTGAACTGTGATGATTAATACTGTGTGTCCACATGGCTATGATCCTCAGTATAACTATCAAAGCAAAGTACTATAATGGAATGTGCAAAGAGCTGGAGTTGGAGAATAAAAAGGAAAGAACTCACTCAACATTTCTCAAGTTGAAAAAACTGAAAAGCAAATTCAAGTCTTGAGTTGCAGTTCTGAAAGATGCAAAATCTTGAATGATCCAGCAAGCAACAAAAGAAAATGAGAGGAATATAGATTTACGGAATCAAAAATAATTGATTGACACTAAAATATTTCAGGAAGTATTTGAAGTATATCAACAAGAGCCAATGAAAATGAAGGAAGACATTCAAGCTGCACCGAAGGCACTGGCAAAAAAACCCCTAAGGACCCAGGAATCTAAGAGATACCAAATTATATGTTTCAACTAATAGATGAAGCCATGGATGTGCTCATCTGTCTATGCCAGGAAATTCGGAGAGCAGATTCTTGGCCAACTGACTGGAAGAGATCCATATTTGTTTCCATTCCCAAGAAATGTAAGCCAACAGAATGCAGAAATGATAAAGCAATATTATTAATATCACATTCAAGCAAAAAAAAAATCTACTGAGGATCATTTTAAAATGATGACTAGAACAATACATTGACATGGAACTGCCAGAAGTTCAAGCTGGGTTGAGAAGAGGCCCCAGGGATATTGTTGCTGATGTCAGGTGGATCCTGGCTAAGAGCAGAAAATACCAGAAGGATGTCTATTTGTGTTTTATTAATTATGCAAAGGCATTTGAATGTATGGATCATAAACTATAGCTAACAATGAGAAGAATGGGAATCCTAGAATACTTAATTAGATCAAGAAGCTGTTGTCTAACAAAGCAAGGGAACACTGCATGGCTTAAAATCAGGAAAATGAGCATCAGAGCTGTATCCTTTCTCCATAGCTGTTTAGTCTGTATAATCTGTATGCTGAGCAAATCATTTGAGAAGCTGGACTCTATGAAGAAGAGTGTGGCACCAGAATCAGAGGAAGACTCATCAACCATCTGTGTTATTCAGATGACATAACCTGGCTTGCTGAAAGTGAGAAGGACTTGAAACACTTGCTGCAGAAGATCAAAGACTGCAACCTTCAACATAGATTGGATCTCAACATCAAGAAGACAAAAATCCTCACCAGTGGACTTCTGAGCAACATCAAGATAGATGGTGAAAAAACTGAAATTGTCAACAACTTCATCTTAGTTGGATTCACAGTCAACAACTTTGGTACCATCAGTCATGAGATCAGATCAGATGGCACTGAGCAAGTCCACTATCAATGACATCTCCAAATTACTGAAGAGCAATGATATTAATTGGAGGACTAAGGTGCATCTGATTCAGGCCATGGTCTTTTCAATCACTTGTTATGTATCTGAGAGCTAGACAATGAATAAGGATGACAGAAGAAGAATGATGCCTTTGTACTGTAGTATTAGAAAAGAGTACTGAATATACCACAGACTGCCAAAAGACCAGATATGTCTTGAAAAAGGTGCAGCCGGAGTGCTCCTTGGAGCCAAGGAGGGCAAAGCTTTGTCTCACATGCTTTGGGGCATAGGAGAGGCTATTCCTGGGAGAGGGACGTCATGCTTGGAAAGGTAGAGGGTCAGCAAAGGGCAGAGAGACCCTCAATGGGATGAACTGACACAGTGACTGTTGCAGTGGGCTCATGTGTGTCAGAGATGATGAAGATGGCCCAGGACAGGACAGGGTTCAGACCCATTGTTCATAGGGTCATTAGGGGTCATACTCCACCCAAGGGCACATAACAACAATGACATGAATTGTAAATTCTAACCTCTATGATGTTATTGAGGCAGGATTAGAAGTGTTTTTATAAGCATATGATCAGCATTATCTGAATAAAGGGAAGGCACGTGGCCCATGTTAAACATAGTTTGAACTCTCTGCCATAAAGTAGAGAGGTTTTTGTCTGATCTTACATCTATCTGGTCTCTGGCTTGTGGCCTCCAGACCTGAACCAGTTGGCCATACCTCCAGCTGTGGGCTCCTCAGTTTCCAAGCCAATCATCTGTAACCTGTTCTCTGACAATAATCTTTGGACTCATTAACCTCTGAAGCTGGCAGCCTGCAAACCAGTCGCCTGAGCCCCTGTCTGCCCACCTGCCAATGACTTGGACTCAGTAACCTCCCCAGCTGTCTCTCTCTTGAAGTCTGGTCTGTAGACCTGGGGCTGGCCAGCTTCTTCAAACACCTAGCATTTTCTCTCTCTTCACACAATAACACACCTCACTGTTACCAAGCTGGTTCAAGCCCCCAGTGGCCCTCTATCAGGCTTCAGTAGATGCAGCAGGAATAGACCTCTCATCCTTCTTGCTCAGATGACTGGTAGATTAGAACCTTCAGATGTGCAACTTTTGGAACAGCAATGCAATTTTCTACAGACTTCACCATGGGCTGTCCTCATTCCTCTAGTGTTAATAGGGTTTTCACCCTGTGGGTATTAACACCTTTGGTACCAGCAATCAGGAAATAAGGAGACACATTTTACTGGGAAAATCTGCAGTTAGGAACTGCTCTAAATTGTTGAGAAGTAATAATGCCAGCTTGAGGACTAAGGTGCATCTGATTCAGGCCATGGTATTTCTGATTACTTGTTATGCATCTGCGAGATGAACAATGAATAAGGATGACAGAGAAGAATTAATGTTTTTGAGCTATGGTGTTGGAGAAGATCCCTGAACATCCCATGAACTGCCAAAAGAACAAACAGATGGGTCTTGGAGAGGATGCAGCTGGCATGCCCTTTGGAGGCAAGAATGATGAGGCTTCGCCTCCATACTTTGGGCATGTTGTAAGGAGGTGCTATTCCTTGGAGAAGGACATGATGTTGGGAAGGGTGGAGGATTGGCATAGGAGAGGAAGACCCTCACCCAGGTGGACTGACATGGTGACTGCTGCAGTGGACTCTTAGTGTGCAGGAAGTGTGAAGATGGCACAGGATAGGACAAGGTTCATATCTGTTGTTCATAGGGTCACCCGACGGCACCTACCAATAACAACACCATCATGGGCTTACAGTAAGGAGTAGTGCTACCAATTCGAAGGCACGCAGTTCGAATCCACCAGCTGCTCCATGGGAGAAGGATGGGCAATCTCCTCTTGCGCAGTTCACTGCCTCTATAAGCCCCGTGGAGGGTCAGCTATGAGTTGATTCTCACTTGATGATGCATAACAACAACAATAATATAGTACCAGAGCTCCACATGTATGATGAATCGGCGCGGTGACTTCACTAAGAGACGTGAGCACAGCAAAGATTGTGAGAATGATGCAGGATCCACGAGGACTTTGATCTGTTGTACACAGGGCCTCTACATGACGGAGCTGACTTGATGACAGCTAACAACAATATAAGCTTGATTGGCTTGGCTTCTCTGGACAACCCAGCCGATGACATTCAATGGGACTGAAACATCAGAGGGTTGTAAGTTGGTCTAGTTTTATTTGCATTTACAAAAGATCATTCTGTGTGCTGCATAGAGAATAGATTTGTCGGTTTAATGAGCATTTCCTAGTGGTATGTTTTGTGCATGGCGATATAACAAGCAGTCTGACAGATTCAAAGGCAGAAGCAATGTCATCCCCGAGCTCAAAGGGTTCAAACACAGACAAGGCAGTTGGCCTGGTGTAAACCCTCTACAATCGAGAAAATTATAGGACTGACAGAGAGGAGCAAGTGAAGGCTACAGGGGGGGCTGGGAAAATGGATCGTTGTGGGAAGAGGGTAGATCTTAAATAGATACTTGTACATGGAGAAAGGAAGCGTGTTCAGAGAAGGGGGAGTGCCAAGAGCAACAGCACAGGGGTCAAGAAGGCTCTGGCTGAAGACAGCTGAGATTAACCTGCAGCCCAGAATGCCTTCATCTGAGTCCTCCGAGAAAAAGGGCAGCCAGATTGTCAAAAGTCTTGGGTCCCAGGTGAAAATTTGCACTCTCTCAAAGCAGTGGAAAACTATTTGCATCTTCTCAAGTAGGTCACGATCTTTGGACTCGTTAGCCTCTGAAGCTGGCAGCCTGCAAAGCAGTAGCCTGTACCCCCGGCTGCCCACCTGCCAATGTCGTGTACTCATTAGCTGCCCCCTCACCCCAGCTTTCTTGGAAGAAATGCAATCAAGGATGGCGACACTTTGTCTGGCATACTTTGGGCATGCTGTCAGGAGGGGCCGGTCCTCAGGAAAAGACATCAGGCTGGGAAAGGTGGAGGGTCAGAGAAAGGAGGAAGACCCTCACCCAGATGAGCTGACACAGTGACCGTAACAATGGGCTCAAGCACGTCGTGGATCATGAGGATGGCACAGATCTGGTGTCACAGGGTCATCATGACATCACTACTCAACTCCAGGGCAACAGCCACAATCGGTAACTGTCACAGATACGTCTTCATGTACTTGTTGGCACCTGAACGTCAGCACAAAATGGCAACAACAACAAACTACTTGTGTTTTGCATGCTAAGTATAAAATTTGCATCACTTAATCCTATATTAATTCAAGGGAAATAAAGACAATACGGGGTGTCAAAAGTGTCGCTGCTTCAGGCACAGGGACTCAGGACCCTTCCTGCTCTCCTCTTTTTTCTTTTTTTTCCCTAGTAGGACTGGCTCATTTTATATAAATATTTTTTAAATAAATTTTTTATTTTATACTAGTTTACTTAGAAAGTTGACAAACATTGTTTTCATACTGGATCTTCCCCCTTTTCTTTACCCACCCCTCCCTCCACCCATCAAATTATGCAATCCTATGATTAAGCCCTCCCCATCCTCACCCCTCTGCTCCCCTCTCCCCACCTCGGATCCTCGTACACATTCTACAATAAAGGTTTTATGTGGTATTTGTCTGTATGGCACTGAGTTAGTACACTCAGCATCATGCTCTCCAGTCCCTCCCAAGTTAGGCAGTAATTTACGAAACCATTGCTCCTGCATGCTACGTAGTATTCCATTGTGTGAATGTATTCTCAACCCATTTGATTGGCTCCATTCTCCCTGTGTGGCTTGAGCCTCAGGCTTCCTGCAGTGACAAGAAAGCTACTGGTATATAAAGGACTGCTACAACTCACCCACAAAAAAGACACAACAACTCAACTAAAAATGAGCAAAGAATCTGAAGAGACCTTCAAAGAAAATGGAAAATGGCCAATAAGAACATGGCGGGGGGGGACCAACTACTTAAAATCATTACTGATAACGGAAATGCTAATCAAAACCCACAAGGAGACACCACTTTACACCCCTGAGGATGGCTACTGCTTTATTATTATTAAGCTACAACTAAACACAGAAAAGAGCAAGTATTTTTAATGAGATAAATTAGCATTCTCATGTGTTGCTGACAGGATGTTAAATGGTCATGCCATTATGGAAAACGGTTTGGTGGTTCTTCAAAAAGTGAACACAGGATGTGAAGGCATCTGGCTGCAACATCTGTCACCACATTGATTGCCAGGGTTGACTTGGCGGATTTGGCTGGGTAGTAGGTTGTGTCCCCTTCCTCCCACACCGATCCATGTGCATCCCCCTCAAGGCTGCGCACTCGGTTGAAGAGGACGACCATCCCTGATAGAAGGAAGATGTCCTTCTGGCAAGGGTATACAAGTAGCTGCACTCCCCTGCTAGAACCTCCAAACAAGCTCTCAAAAAGTGAACACAATGTATATAAACCTGTTAAACAAACCAATTTTAAAAAATAATGTAAAATAGAATATATAAATGATTGTATAAAACACAATATAAATTAAAGATCATATAACACACAGTGTATATGAATGAAACATAAAGGACTTATTATATGAAAACCAATAAAAATAGAAAAAAGTGAAACAAAAGTTTTTTTTTAAAGTGAAAACAATAAAATTACAATTTCACCACCCATGCTCGAGGAACAGAAAGCATGGACTCAATCAGACATTTGCACACTAATGCTCATTACAGCATTTTTCATAATAGTTAAAAATCAGGAACACCCAAATATGCATCAACAATTGGGTAAACAAAAATACCACATGTACACATAAGGAATATTATTTGGGCCCAAGAGAAAGAAAAAATAACTTGTACTCTAGGTTTCTCAAGTTCATAGATGAAGAGGCACTTCCCACCAGAACGAAATCCTGCCAGATACTTGATTTAGAATGAGTCAGAAGATGAGATTTTTGAACTTGAAGCTAACTTTTAGGACAGTGTCATGGAGTCAAAGTGTTTTCCATGTGGGAAGGACAATAAATTTCAGGCATGACCAAAGGGTGGAGTGTTACGGATTGAACTGCGCTCCCCTACTCCCAGGATTCATGCTGTAAATCTTAATCCCTGTGTCTGTTGTTCTATACCATTTGTGAAAGGGTTTTCTTTGTTATGGTAATGAAGTAGTACTCATGTTGGGCATGTTTTAAATCAGTCTCTTTGGGGATAAAAACAACAGACTGAGCAAGCAGCCCAGCAAGCACAGATGGGGGGAAACAGCTACCACGCCCCATGGAATCTCCAAGGAACCCAGAAACAGATGCTTAAAAGACAGACAAGGCCCAGAGCCAACAGAAAGAGATAAGCTTCCGCTGGAGCCTGTGCCCTGGACGTGGAACTCCAGCCTCCTCGATTTGGAGAAAATAAATTTCAGATAAATCCACTCACCTGTGGTATTTCTGTCACTAGAGAGTTAAGCTACACAGAGACAAAAGTTTATTACTGTTACCAAGGGCTGAGGGGAAGAGAAAAGTGGGGACTTATTATTTAAAGGTTGTAAAATTTCTATCTGGAATGATGAAAAAGCTTTGCAAACTGATAATGATGGTGACGGTTGCATCACAAGGTGACTAAAACAAATGCCATTGTTGTTATTGTTATGTGCTGAGTCAGAATCACCCTAGCTGACCCTCCAGAGGTTTTTCAGAGGCAGTAAACTGCAGGGGAGGAAACTGCCCATCCTTTTCCTGGTGGATTCGAACCGCATGCCTTTGGGATTGCAGCACAGCTTCTTACCACTGCTCTGACTCATAGAAACCCTATGCACAACAAAACCAGTTGACTGGTCAGGTATCCTTTCCAATTTCTTAGCATAGACAAGTGATGAAAACATTCATCCCATTTGATTTTCTAAGCCCAGGTCTTTGTACATTTCTTCTTAATACTTTGTCTGCTCAAGCTGCCCTTGGAAATCTCTTCACCTCTCTTACACTGTAATTTCTTCCCCTCACTTCAGTTTCTTGACTTCTAGAGCAAGTTTGGAGTCTCTTCTGACATTCATTCTGGCCTTGACTCGCTTTTGTCTTTGTTTATGACATTTTATTATGTCAGATGGGTGAGAGCTTTGGGAGACGGTGGGGTCTGCTCAGTCCTTTATGGCAGCTGCCTTCTTCCTGGTGGCCAGCACACTGCTGAGTTCTTCTCGCTTCCGCTTGGCGCGGATGTGTATTCCCATCCTATTCTTGATACTTGAGGGCTCGCTTGTCTTTGGAGACCTAGAGCAGCTCCACGGTGCCACACAACTCCTGGATCATGTCCCGCATGAACTTGGTGTGTCACAGCTGTGTCTTGGCTTACTCACGTTCTTGGTTTCTTCGAGGCCTTGCTGAGGCCCATAGCCATGGGATAGTGCACAGCCCTGGCTGCTGCACTTGTACAGCTGCCTCTTTGTCTTTTTAATGACCTTTTGCTTTCATCAGGTAGGCTGTCCTTGATGTCATCCCACAGGTCTGGCTTTTGGTCATTAGTGTTCAGTACATCAAATCCATTCTTGAGATGGTCTCTAAATTCAGATGAAACCTGTTCAAGGCTGGATTTTGGCTCCTTGCTGATTCGTTCTCATTTTCTTCAGCTTCAGCTTTAACGTGTACTTGAACAATGGTCTCCTCCAGAAGCAGTCCCTGATACTGTTCTGATAGGGATGTTGAGCTTCTCCATCATCTCTCTTCACAGATGTCTACTGATTCCCTTTGTATTCAATCTGGTGAGGTTAGTTACCTTTGGTTGAGTTACAGTGCCACAGAATTATGATTTAAAAGCTGGTTGAAATGACAAATGTTGTGTATTTTACCAAAATATTTTAAAAGAAGAAGAAAACTAGCAGCCTATAGACTAACGGAGGGCTGGATATATAAGGAAAGGAATTATTCTGATTTATAGCAAATACTTCTGTTATAGCTGATTTCAAAACTATCTGCATGACATCACAGAATACCACGTAGAGAAGACAAGTACAATCACCTCTGGAGGTGATAGGAGACAGTCTCAGAATGCCTAGATCTACATCTTACCATTTTCAAATCCACAGGGTACAACCTCTCCCCAAAGGTTGCAGAAATACGTCATTATGTCTCATCAACTTTTATCTGGTCCTGTGTCTCTCAGACATCAACAAGGCCAAAGGATCCATGGCGCCCAAAGTGCCTTAGGCCTGGACCACAGGTTCACTCCTTCACTGATAGGAATCACACCCAAAGCAGCACTCAAGGGTAGGCAAGGATGGAAGTGTTACTCAAGACAAAAGTGGAGTATGATTACCAAGAAGTAATGTGTTTCCTGTCTGGATATACCCAAGAGATGGTTTCCTATTGAACATGTACAGAAAACACATTTTTTATGGTTTCCTGTGATGGGAGGAGCTGAAGAGAAGAGGGAAAATTAGACAACAAATATGTATTAAGCTGGGTAAAGTGAAAGGTAATATACAGTAACAGGTGACCAGCACAATATCACTGAACGAAAGGAGGATACAAAGGGATACAAAAAAAGTTCCAGATAACAAAGGTGAACAGTATCACATACCCAATCCTGCATTATTGGTACTAACAAACACTAATCTACAAGTGGATACACAGGCAGGCAAGATGAACAGACAAGGGCAGGTAAAGGGTCTAAGCCCATGACCAAGCATAGGTTTGGCAGATGATATTTCTGTATGTGTATTTGTATGTGCTATAAAATAGGTAGGTGGCTTAGTGGTAAGGAATTACACTGCCAACCCAAAGGCATGTGGTTTAAACCCACCAGCTGCTTCATAGGAAAAGATGGACAATCACATCCCATGTGATTTACTGCCTTTGAAAACCCACTGGAGGGTTAGCTATGGGCTGGTTCCAACTTGATGGTACATAATAACAACATAACTGTGTACATAAAAAGTCAGTATTTGAGAAAATAATGTAAGCTTCTTAACCAAACACACAGAGAGTCTCTGGTTCTGTATTCAACATCGTATTATGGTGAGTAGCAACAGGAGTCTTCAAAGACTGTGAGAGAATATCTAAGGTGAAATTGTTGGTCTCTTCCAGTCTGGAGCAAAGAAGAGTAAAACAAATCAAACACACAGGGAAACAATTTGCCCAAATGGATCATGTGAGCCTCAATCTCCATGACACTGAGATCAGAAGAACTAAATGGTGCCCAGCTATGGCTGCTGAACACTTTAAAGGGATTACAGGAAATTATTCCAGATAAAGGAAGAGAAAAATGAGGAACAAACCTTAAAATCATAAAAAGGTACAGATTACTGATTTGACAGAGTCTAGTGGAACCCCAAGACTATGGTCCTTAGTAATTTTTTTAGTTTAGAAATGAACTCATTCCTATAGCTCAACTTCCAGCTGAACATTCAACAGTAAACAATAATGCCAGGTGGTACTCATGCCTTAGACCAATCAGCCATACAAGATCAAAAGGGTAGGATTTGTTTAGGAATAAAGCTCAGCACAGAGGAAGAAACAGGACAGCAGGATTCAGAGACCAAACAGGAAGTGTGATAATACAATTTGGAAATCGTAATCAACGCCATCAAATGGGCACAAATGATTAAATGGAATGACAATTTGTTCAAATCACAATAAGAAAATAAAATTTGGTGAGGAGGTTGTAGGATCAAATGAGAAAATGGACATGTAAACTGATTTGTGAAGTAGAAAGGCTGTATAAATTTTCTCACTTGCTGGGCATTTTTATTCTTGGTCAGACGCTCTAAGCTGCTGATATATTTGTCTCAAAGTATCATAAAATGCTGTGGGAGACACCTCGGAGGCCCTGCGGTCTTAAGATGAATACCTCATCAGTCTCCTTTCTTTACCCATAGCAGACATTGCTAATCGATCACAGCACTCTCCCACAGAGCCTCAAGAAGGCCTCACAATCCTCCTCCACACAGCTGTCCAAGTAGGCATTGTCAAACTGAACAGAAAAGGGAGGAGAGATGTGATCTCTTCTTTATCCTTGAACTAGTCCAATTCTTTCATGAGCCAAAGTAGAAACAGGCCTAGAGGCACATGGCTTGCCATTTCACTGAGTAATTTATCAATAGTGGCTAGAGATACCCAATCAAATCTGTGAACCAAGAGGCCTAATATGGAGTAATGCATCAGGAGCAAAGAATATTCAAAGGTGTAGGATAGCAAAATATGGCTTTGGTTTGCCACTGCTATTAGATTAAACCCTCCCAAAACTGCTTCTCTGGCCTAGGCTTGAGGTAATCTGTCTCTTCCTATGACTTAATTCCCTACGATTCTACCCTTCAATGGAGTTTTAGTGATACAGTTCAAAGAGTTGCACTCATAACCCAAAAGCCACACTTCATCCCCGACTCAACAGCAATGAGAGAGATTCTGCTCTTCACCCCTAGTGCTCTAACCATTATGTCTTTCTGATCCTCAAAGTTTACCAAGCTCAAAAAAAGAAAAGTTTGCCAAGTTCATCCTCAGTTACAAAGACTCACAGCAGCTTCACATTAGTGACCCTCAAGCTCAGCCTCCAGGCAGCAGAAGTCATGTTCTGCTGCTTCAGTAAGTCTCACAAAACTGCCAGGTATGAGTCCCAGTAGCCCACTAAAATCTAGCACCCACCAGAAGACAAACTCTGGACTCCTGGGCCCAGATCCTATCCCAACCCTGGGACGTAGACGCAGCCTCATCCTAATCGTGCAGACTGAGGAGTGACGGAGCGGTGGTTCCCCAATAGAAAAGAAACCATATTATACCATCAGAGGCAGGGGAAGAGGGCTCAACTTTCCACTTGAGTTGATGATCAAATCTGTTAGCTTTCATATGAGCATAAGGAAGGCGGGATGTAAGAGGCAGGATGCTTAGGAAAACCTGGACCTTCCAATGTTTATTTATATTCCCAGGGGCAAGACAAACTGCTGCAGAAATAAGTGGGTTTCCCCCCATCTCTCCTGATGAGGCTCCGTCACAATCTGCATCAAATAATACGTTCACAGAAGGCTGAGTTGGGAAAAGACTGACTGGGAGCTCGGTGCCTTCTTCTGAAGCAAACGAAGGCTCAATGCTACCTTCCACAAAACCACTGTACTTCATGAGAACAAAATAATTACTTGCTGTTGTCTTACTTTAAGCTATCCTGACTCCTCAAACTATTAAGATTTTTATATTTTATAGAGATATGATTTCATTCTACTTGGATCCACAATAAACACCCATAGGAGAAGCAGTCAAGAAATGAAAGGACATATTGCACAGGTTGTCAAGGACCTTTTTAAAGTGCTAAAAGAACAAGGATGTCAGTTTAAAGACTAAGGGGCACTTGAGGCAGCCATGGTATTTTCAGTTGTCTCTCATGCATCTCAAAGTTGGACAGTAAGTAAGGGGTACCAGAGCAGAAGCAATGGCTCTGAATTGGGGTGTTGGTGAGGAGTACTGAACAATCCATGGACTGCCACAACAAGCAGCTCCATCCTGGAGGAAGTGCAGCCCGGGTCACCATCAGAGGCAAGGATGGTGACGCGTGGTCTCACATGCTCTGTGGACAGGTTGTCAGAAGGGGCCCGTCCTTGGGAAAAGACATCATGCTGGGCAAGGGGAAGGGTCGGCGAGAGACAGGAAGACCTTCAACAAGATGGGCTGAGACCGTGACTCCAGCAACAGAGACAGCGATGATGGCACGGGACAGAATAAAGCTCTGATTTGTTGTTCACGGGGTCAGTATGGGTTGCAGTTGGCTCAATGGCACCTAACAACAACATCAGGCACCATAAAATCTCCCGTGGCACCTTCTTGTTGTTGTTATTGTTGTTATTAAGTGTCACCGAGTCATAGACAACTCACAGCGACCCTATGAACAAAAGACCTGAACACTCTTATATAACTTTCATCCTCTCTCCAGGTTCACAGGGTTTTCAGAGGTAAGCCATTTCAGAAGTAGATGCCACTCCTGCTTCGGAGCTTGTTTTAATCGGGGAGCTCCACCAAACACTGCCCACCATGGGTAACCATTATCGCATTTGACACATCAGTGTCAGTGTTCAGCACACGGCAACCACAAGTTACCTCTGTACAGAAAGTGGACAGACCAGTGCTGTACCACTTAGAAGAACGTTTAACCGAAAACAAAAACCAAACAAACAAACAAAAAACAAAAAAAACAGGCCTGAGGGCTGCAGATTAAAATCACCCACCTTTGGCTTGGTAGCATTACTGTCTACGCACTAGGCCAACAGAGCTCTAGGACTAGTATAACCATAGATGCCACGGGCAGAAGCATGGACGATGGTGGCAGCCCTGATCTGCATCCAGGGACTGTCCTAGATTCCAGCATGACTGCTGGAAACCAAAACGATCCTGAACCTGAGCTGTCAGCACACCAGGCAGACTTGATTACAATGAACAGGATCCCTAAGTCATTATTTAATGGCTGCAAAGAGGTTCCTGGAGTCATCAGCAGGCAGGCACCCCCTCCAGAGGACCTGCTGTGCTCTCTGCGCTGGGCCCTGGATGTGAGGCCCTCTCTTTTATCATCTTCCCTGCTGCAAGCGTTTCGTCCCCGTTTGCTATCTGATCTGGCAAAATGGGAGCGAGGCATGTTTTGCTCAGGAAAATGCAGAGCAGCCCAAGGAGCGTGGGCCGGCGCCGGGTACAGCCGCCATGCCGGGAAGTCGCTGTTCATCACCGCACGCTCCTGTCACCCTCACTGCCGGCAGCTGGCAGGAGCCCTGTGATGGGCTGAAAGGCCCTCGGGGAACCGGTAATTAAATCCCAGAAGATTGCCAATTCTCCTGCTGGCGAAGGCAGAAAAGAGCCAGGCACAGCAGGCGTGTCCAGACAGGGCTGAGCAGAGTCGGCCAGCAGGGACAGAGGCAGCTCGGGCTGCAGTGGCCGAGAGCAGCCATGAGGGGAGCCTGGGAGATGGTCAGTCACAGGGAGTGAGGGCCAGGGAAACAGGTGATTTCTCACCAGACCCACAGTGAGAGAGACCGGAGCCTCCCATCCTATTAGATGGGAAGAAATCCACTCAGGTCCCTGTCCACTCTAAACACTCATTACCCATCAATCACACAGTGAAAACACAGTTGCAGCAGCCAGAGCCACTTTTCAGAGCACAGATCCAACTGTATCAATCCCCGGCTCCCAGTTCAACCTGATGGCCAGCAAGTATGCAGCAGTGCGGCCATCCTGATGGCTCATACCGTGAAACGCTGCCATCCTCTTCATGCAGATGCTACCTTGTGCCTCCCCATCACCACACACAGATAGGGACACGCACACCTACAGGACAGCTCTCTTGCTCCAAGAAAAAGATGCTGAAAGGAGGGGGCGCGGGAAGTCTCCCTTCCAGCATCGTGGTCAGTGCCTGCTCAGCATCTGTTCTGATAACTTCTTCTTGTTATGTGCCACCAAATTGCCTGCAACTCATAGCGACTCTATGTACAATAGCCCTGAACCCTGCTCTAGCTTGTGCCAACTTTATTATCTCTGACACCCCCAGTCACTGAATCAATCTCATCAGAGTCGTCTTCTCTTGCACTGCTCCTCCACCCTTCTAAGCATAATATCCCTCTCAAGGACTGGTCCCTCCTTGCAACATATCCAAAGTATGTCAGACGAAGCCTCTGAATCCTTGCCTCCAAGGAGCAGCCTGGTTCCAACCTCTCCAGGATGAACCTGTTTGTTCTCCTTCAGTCCACAGTATATTCAACACTCTTCTCCAACACCACAGCTCAAAGGCATCAATTCTCTTTCTATCATCCAGCTTTCTGATGCATAGCAAGTAACTGCAAAGACCATGGATGACTTGTTAGACATTTTTAATGTCACTCTTCCCATTTGGATTTTTTAAATATTTGATTTAGTTTCATTTGCTTTTTTTATGAGTAAAAGTTTATAAATCATATTAATTTTTCATTCAATAATATGCATTTTGTTTTGTAACATTATTACTAATTATTAATGTCATTAATTAATTACACTATCTGATCAGCCCCTTATTGCCTTTCTCTTCACCCAACTTATCTGTTTATTAATTTTCATTTCCCTCTCCTTCCCCTTCCTGGTCACCATCCAAGAACAGTCCTATCTGTGGGTAATTTTCTTCCCTAGCTTTTTTATTAGAATAAACGTTTATGGAATGCTCCCGAGCCTCCAGAAAAAAGACTACAATTACAAAATGGGCAAAAGACATGGAAAGACTTTTCACAGAGGAAGACATTCAGTTGGCCAAGACACACATAAAGAAACGCTCAAAATCACTGGCAATAATCGAGATGCCAATCAAAACCACAATGAAATACCATCTCACCCCAGTAGCACTGGCAAAGTTTAGTAGGGCTATCTGGCATATCCTTTTTAAAAAAAAATTCCCCCCTTACTACCAACTTTTCCAATCTCACCTTTCATACATAAAACAACTACCATGAACCCCAACTCTATTATTGTTGTTGCCTGTTGTTGAGTATCTTCAAGTCCAAACTGACCCATAGCTGACCCTCCAGCAGGTTTTCAGAGGTAATAAGCTGCACAGGAGTTGATTACCCATCCTTCTCCTGCATAGCAACTGGCAGATTTAAACCACATACTACAAACCAGGGCAGCTCCTTACCACTAAACCACCAGAGTTCCGAGCTATATTAATTCCCTCAAAACATTTTAAAAAACGTCATTGCCATGAGTCAGAATCAATTCCGGTTACCCTCAAGTCAGTTTCTGAGGCTTTAAATTGCACAGGAGGAGATCTGGTTGCCCACTTCTCTTCTAGAGAGCTGCTCGTGCATGTGCAGCTTTTGGGTTAACAGTGGGACTGCCCACTGACTACACCACCAGAGGCGTGCGGAGTGTTCAAATAAGCAAATATCTTCTACTCTCTCTACTTGGATTGTTCTTTCCCCCCCTTATTGTCCCTTCAAAAATTTCCACTCATCCTTCAGTTGTTGTTGTTGTGTGCCACTAAGTTGACTACAACTCATGTAACCCCATGCAGAACAGCTCTGAACTCTGCTCGGCCTTGAGCCAACTTCACTGTCTCTGAAATACCTATCCTCATAATCTCAGTCACTGAGTCAATTCATCTCATCCAGGGTCTTTCCCTCTTGCGCTGTCCCTCCACCCTTCCAAGCATGATGTCAGTCTCCAAGGACTGGTCCCTCCTGGCAACATGCCCAAAGTATGTCAGTCAAAGATTCACGATCCTTGCCTCTAAGGAGAAGATTGGTTTTACCCTCTCCAGGGAAGATTTGTTTGATTGTCTGAGCAGTCCATAGTATATCCCAATACTCTTCTCCAGCACCACAACTCAAAAGCATCAATTCTTCTTCTGTCATCCTTAGTCATCATCCAGCTCTCTGATGCATAGCAAGTAACTGTGAAGACCATGGTGTGCCCCAGTCCAAATAACTGGGCTTTCTGCTAAGACAAAGACATGGCTTAGTAGCTTGGATCCTGCCCTGGGACTAAGCGTATCTCTGTTCCCAGTGCCTGTCTTACCCTGTGGCCCCCTCCTAAAAACACGACTCTGCCTTGCTCATAACTACCATCCACTAGTTTGGCAACAAGAGATTCCAAAGACAGAGACTAATGTTACAATTTCTAGTAACTTGAGGCAGCCACCAAGGTATTTTCCAATCGCTGTGCTGATAAGCAGGATATAATACGCAAGAGAGTTTCATCAAAATGTTCTTTATTTACTCTAATGTGATACTCCTACATATCCCTTTTATCCTTCTCCTATTCTCTCCCACCCCCAAATGACTTCATTCCCTCTCTCCTCTGCCCTTCCCCAAAATCTTGCTGCCCAAGACATTAGTCTATATCCATTGATCCAACACATCTTATTTCTCCCAAGAAACAATAACTACAAATTATTTCCCAACATTTGTGGCCATATAATCACACTTTTTTTTCTCTTCATACACCTACAGCCAAATACATTTATATACTTACTGTTTAACTTAATAAGTTCCTAACTCAATTACAATAGATTCTCCCCCACCCCGATCAATATTACCAATCACCTCTGTGGGAAGATGGGACCGTCTGATGTAGTTGCTGACCTGAATTCCCATCTCTAAGATTCCTTCCCCCACCCTTTTCCCTTTGTTTAGTATGCATCATGCTTTCTCTGGAGATCCATGGCTTCAGCACTGGCTCTCTGGACAGCTCCCAACACTATCTGCCCTAAGGTCCAATCAATGATGGCTCACACAATCCTACCCACTAGCCTTCTCCTCAAACACAGGCAGGTCAAGGCATCCCACGCTGATGTTCGTGAGTCTCCCTTAATCCTGTTCAACTCCTTCAACATACCATCGTTCAAATGTACTATTTGCTTAAACTGGTGGACAACTCCATCAGCGCCTGCTGGTTTTGTGTGACACACTGCAGACATCCGAAGAGCTGCTGCTGAACAGCCACCTCTGCCCCACCTGTTCCCTCAGAACAAGGACAGACTCTCACCCCCACATCCCTCACTCTGCAAGCCCACAATATAACGGTAAATCCAAATTACATAGCAAATCACATAAAGTGTTTAAATAACCAATCAATTATGAGTAGTACTGCAGGGACCATTTCCAGATTACTATGGTACCACCTCAGGGGGTGTGTATACTATAACAATTAAGAGCACAAACTCAGGAGGCCAGACTATAAGCCCTGTGACCTAGGCAAAGATAATTAATCTCTCTGGACCTCGGTTTCCTCAAAGTAAAATGTTGTTGTTGTTGTTGCTGTTGTTATGTGCCGTCGAGTTGCTTGCGACTCATAGCGACCCTATGTACAACAGCCCTAAAC
>NW_006399936.1:3044386-3061733 GCF_000299155.1 Elephantulus edwardii | reverse complement strand
ACTGAGCTTCAAAGTAGAGGAAATAAAGGGGGATCAGGTAATGACTAGAAGGAAAAATGGAGCACAAACAACAAATAGAAACAAACAGAGTGGTCAATCGTCAGCCGGCTTGACCGGGCAAGACCACTGTGAATTTCTGCAAACGGTTTTCTCCCCCCCGCCCCATTCATTCACTGTTGCACATTTTCCTCCCTGCCCACCCACCACAAATGGTTTTCTGATGGGTTCAGCAACCTAACAATTGACCCTGATAAACCCAGGCCTGCCTGAGGCATCCATGCTGGTGACAGCTGTGACCAGAAAGGGCAGCCTCCTTTTAGTCACCAGAGGCGTGGCCATCACCAACGCCAATGCATTTGCTGCTCAGTGACACCTTCGCCCTCACTGCTGAGCCCCTGCTCTGCCCAAGGTGAGTCAGGGGACACACCACCCCTACAACTGGAAGCACATGTCCTCTGCCTCCTCTGGTCAGTGGAGACTGTGCGGCCTGCCACGCCCACCTTGTTGTTGACAGAAACCACTTCAGGGCTCAAGTACTCTATTCTCAGTCACCAGCAGAGACGCCAGCAATTTTTTCTGAAGGAGCCGGGAACTCTGCTTTTAATTAACTTCCAGTCAACAGGATGTACTTCTCTGGACCAAGTGCCCTACCCTCACTGGCAGCAATGGCTTCTGGGACCAGGGACCCTGCCCCCAATCTCCTTCAGGCCACCAAGACCTCCACGCATGTGCACTACACACTCCATTTTCTTTCTCTCCCTCCCTCTGTTTCTGTTTCATTTTCTTTATCTCTATTTACTTCTATTTTTTTCCCTTTTTTAAAATTTTCTTCTTTCTCACTTCCTTCTCTTACTTTTCCCCTCTAATTTTCTCTTTCTCTTCTTCCCTTTCCCCTCATTTCCTAGTTTCCTGTTAGGGAGCTCTGGTGGCTTAGTGGTAAGAAGCTGTGCTGCCCACCCTACGGCACGCTGTTTGAACCCACCACGGGAGAATGACCACTGCTCTACGGGAGAAAGATGGGCAATCTCATCCCACGTGATTTAAATCCTCTGAAAAGCTGCTGGAGAGTCGGCTGTGAGTCAGTTCTGACTCAACAGTATACTCACAACAGCTTGTACTGGCATTTTGGTTCCCTACTAGTGTCTCTATTCACAAGAGAACAAAACTTTGCCCAATTCTATGCCATCCCCACATCTTCTGCTGTGCGTTAAGGCCACTGCTGCAGTCACTGTATCATCCATCTCACTGAGGGTCTTCTTCTCTTTCACTGACCTTCTGTCTTTCCAGTCATGATGTCCTTCTGCAGGAAGGGATGTGTTTGTTCTCTTTTATATATTCAATATTCTTTGCCAACACCACAATTCAAAGGCCTCGCTTCTTCTTCGGTCTTCCTTACTCACTGTGTAACATTCACACACATATAAAGCAACGGAAAAGATAGTGGCTTGAATCAAGCACATCTTAGTCCTCAAAAGGACATCCTTGCTCTTTGGCACTTTAACCCTGACCACGCAGCCATCATGGATACCAGCTACATGCAGCCTAGCAAGCTGGCCAGAGTCACCAAGGTGGTGGGCAGGACTGGCTCGCAAGCACAGTGCACGCAGGTGTGTGTGGAGTTCAACGACAACACAAGCTCCACAATCCACAACATGAAAGGGCCAATGTGCGAGGGCAACGCACTGACCCTGCTGGAGTCAGAGAGAGGTGTGAGGCTGCACTGACGATGACGCCAGATCCTGGATGTCTCTTCTACTGCCTGGCCCATGGGGATGATCTTAACTGTTCATTAAAATCTATGTTGTGTTAATAATAAAAAAAGAGGTTGTTTTCCACCAATCTGTCCAACACAACATGCCGCTTGATTACTTGAGTGCTGTTTTCATGGCCATTGATTGTGGATTCAAGTTTTTTTTTAAAGTCTTTAACAATTTCAATCTTTTCTACTTTATCTCAATGTTGTTTGCTGGTCCAGTTGCAAGAATGTTTATTTTCTTCATGTTAAGGTGGAATCCACACTAAAGACTTTTGAGTCACTAAAGTCTTTGAGATTCATCTGTAAGTGCCTCAAGTCTGTGTCTTCTGAAAAGCAAGGTTGTGTTATCTGCTTATTACAGGTTACTAATGAATCCTGAAGTCTGTTTTTCTTTGTATATTCCAGCCTCTGGGCTTACCGTCGGCTCACCATCCAGACCAAATAGGGATGCAGAAAGGATACAACTTTGACACATACTTTTCCTGATTTAAACCACGCAATGTCCCTTCGTGGTGTTTGGAACCACTTCTTGCTCTCTGCCAAAGTTCCATACAAACACAATTAGGTGTAACCATGATAGAATGATCAAACTTGTACGGCCCGCCATTTATTTATTATAAATATCTTTCTTAAGCTTTATTTCATCCCTGCCTTTTTGGCAGACTTTACTTTTGGGAAGCAGCCCTTCTCCAGAAGAGCATTTTGAGTGCCTTCCAATCTGAGGAGCTCATGTTCTAGTCCTAGATCTAACCATGATCAACACAGTGACTCCCACAATGAACTTGAACAGGACAGAGATCATGAGAATGGACAGAGCACAATTCAGGTTTATTGTTCATAAGGTCACCATGAGTCAAAGTCAACTTTTGCTTGGCTCCACAGTCAACGCTCTTGGCTCCAGTAGCCAGGAAATTAAAAGACGTATTGCCATGGGAAAGTCTGCTGTAGGGACCTCTCCAAAGTACTGAAGAGCAATGGTGTCTCTCTAGAGACTAAGGTGCCATGGTCTTTGCTATCACTTGTTATGCAGCAGAGAGTTGGACAATGACTAAGGAGGATAGAAGGAGAATTGATGCTTTTAAGCTGTGGTGCTGGAGAAGAGTATTGAGGGTACCATGGACTGCCAGGAAAACAAACAGATTCATCCTGGAAAGGGTTAAACTGGGTGGCTCCTTGGAAGCAAGGATTCTGAGGCTCCGTCTAACATACTTTGGACATGTTGTAAGGAGGGACCGGTCCTTGGAGAGGGACATCATGCTTGGGAGGGTGGAGGGATGGCGCAGGAGGGGAAGGCCCTCTATGAGGTGGATTGATTCAGTGACTGGGGTAATCAGGATGTGTGTGTCAGAGACCGTGCGAATGGCACAGACAGAGCAGAGTTTAGGGCTGTTGTACATAGGGTCACTATGAGTCACAAATGACTTGACGGCACATAACAACAACAACAACAACAATAAGAACACACAGATGGACCTTGTTGGATGAAAGAAACAGGACCCAATGATTACACCATTGATTCTTCGTCATATGCTACCTCTGGAAATGGTTGTCAATCCACCAATTCCTTTTGGCACAGTGCCTCTGTATATTGCTTCTATCATCTTTTGATGCTTCTGATTTCAGTCAATATTTTCACTCTATCAGTACAGCAACTCAAGATTTTATCTTTTTTTTTCTTCAATTCTTTCTGGTTGAGAAATGCTGAGCATGTTCTTTCCTTTCATTTTCTAACTCTAAGTCTTTGCACATTTCACTATTCCATTTGTCCATGCTGCCTTGTCTTCTCAAGCTGTCCTTAGAAAGCTTCTGTTCCGCTTTCTTTATATATATATATATATTAGATTGACAAGATGACTGCTTGACTGCTGTAATGGGCTCTTGTGTGTCAGGAAGTGTGAGGATGGCACAGGACAGGACTGGTTTCAGATCTTTTTTTCATAGGATCGCTATGAGTCATACTCAACTCAATGGTACCTAACAACAACTATATATACATATATTATTTTGTATTGATATTTTAATGAAAGTTTACAGAAAACTTGGATTTCCATTCATTCATTGTTGCACATTTTTCTCCCTGCCCCCCTCTTTTTCTCTCTTTAAAAAGATTATTTTATTGTTGCACAATTTCCCTCCCTCCCTCCCCGAGTCCACTTTGCTATGCACCTCTTCTTCTGTACTGTTGTGTTCAGCTTCCTTACTTTATCATTTCTTCCATTCATTTGGCTTCTCTACCATCCTAGACCAAGTTTCAAAGTCTCTTCTGACATATACTTTGGTCTTTTATGTCTTTCATCTCTTCTGAATGACCTTTTTTCTTTCCTCATGTCTGATGTCCTTGATATCATCCCACAAGCTCTTTGGTCATTGATGGTTAGTGCATCTAATCTAGTCTTGAAATTGTCACTAAATTTAAGTAAGATAGACTCAAGGTTATATACTGACTTTGATTTACTTATTTTCATTTTCTGCAGCTACAACTTGAGTGTGTGTATGAGAGACTGATGATCTGTTCTGCAGGTGGCCCCTACCTCACTCTGTCTTATGATATTGAGTTTCTTTCTATCTTTTTGCCAGATGTAGTAATTTGATCCTTGTGTATTCTACCCAGAAAGGTCCATGTGTATAGTCACTTCTTTTGTTTGGCCTGGGGTTTTTTAAAAGGTACTTTTTCATTAATAAGTTGTTGGCTGTACAAAATTAGATCATGTGATCTTAGTCGCATTTTCTATCACAAAGGTCATATTTTCAAATGCCAAACCTTCTTTGTTTTCAACTTTTACATTCCAGTCTAGTTATTATTGATGCATCTCAACTGCATGTTGGTCAGTTTCATACTGCAGAAGTTAGTAGAAAGCCTCAATCTCATCATTGGCTTTAATGACTGGTGTGTAAATTTGAACAATCGTCTTGTTAACAGGTCATCCTTGTCGTTGCATGGCTATTACACTATCACTGACAGAATTCTACTTCAGGATAGATACTGAAATGTTCCTTTTTACTATGAATTTAATGCAATTCCTCTTCAGGTTGTCATTTTTTATATAGTAAACCATGATTGTTTGATTCAAAATGGCCAGTTCATTTCAGCTCACTAATGTCTGGGACATCAATCTTTATGCATGCCATTTCATTTTTGACAACTTCCAATTTTCCTAGATCCATGCTTTGTACATTTCACATTCCAATTATTGATTTGTAGTTGTGTCTCTCTCCTTTGAGCCATACCAAATCAAGAAATGAAGGTCCTTCATATAGTAGTGGTAGTCAAAACAGCCTGTACTGGTCGGCAAAGAACATAGAGACCAACAGAACAGAGCAGAGAACCAAGAAGAAAATCCATCTACCTATGCACACAGCTAACTTCTGGCAAAGGGCCCAAACTCATTAACTGGAGAAGAGACAGCCTCTTTAACAAATGATGTGGAAAAACTGGATATTTATCTGCAGAAAAAGAAAAACATTATTCATGCCTCACACTGTATACAAAAATCTACTCAAAATAGATCAAAGGCCTAAATGTAAAACCTAGAACTGTAAAAATCTTTAAAGAAAAACTAGAGGCCAACTTGGGGCTCTGATTTATGGCACAAATAGTATGTGAAACATAACATATGCATTCTATTTCAAGACACTGATTATAATCCTAACATTGTAACCACACCCTTCCTGCTTCCTCCCTGTGATGTTCCTTTCCGTTAGCCCTTCTCTCAACCCCTTCCTTCTTTAGGAGTTAGATTCCTGGGCTCCCCTTTTGATCTTGTATCTAAGGAGTGTATTCCTCCCTAGGGTAGATGCTCCCCTGACCGACCTGTGTGGCTGGAAGCTGATTCACAAGGGTAAGTTCAGTTCCAGGTCTGAAGAATGACTAACACCCACAGTCTTGGGGGTTCCCTCTATCAGGTTAGTAAGCCTGGTCTTCATGGCCTAGTTCATAGGGAGTTATGCAGTTGACCTAGGGAACATCAGCCCCTCCAAGAAAGAAAGATGGGGAATCTCTTCTTGTTCTCTTTACAGCCTCAGAAACCCACTGGAGGGTCAGCTATGAGTTGATTCTAACTCGATGGCAATGAGTTGCTGCTGACTTGTTGTTATGTTTCAAATAACTTCAAGTTTGTTCTACATATTTCTCTCATTCTTCCAAAGACCTTCCCTTATGATCCCTTTCAGGGTAGTTAGCAACTGTAGCTGGGCACCATCTACTTCTTCTGGTCTCAGGGTTATTGTGCCCGAGGCTCAGGTTGGGCCTACAAGCTTTTATCTTTAATTTCTGCATAAATAATGTCAGAGACATTGTTTCATGTGACTATACAGCCTTAGAGATTCTCTGTTTTTAAAGTCTGTACAATATCCAAGTAAATAGCTAGATCTGGATCTACAACATACAGGCTTTTATTGTCCTTCTCTCTGCTGGATGTTTTCAACTAAAGAAGCAAGAAGTCCTGACTCAATGACCCTTAACAAGAAGAGAATTTCTTTTCTCTTAGAAAAGAAATCTTGGAAGAAAAGCATCTCTGGGGCTGTCTGACATCCTGAGGGTAATGGATTATCCTGAATTTTGACCCTGATGGTTGAAATGTGACTGCAGCAATCCAGGTTGAAATAGAAGAGGCTGGCTTTTATTTCTCCTTAAGAGTAAGGAAAATTTTCCATGGGAATTCTATCGACTTTTCTTCACAGAACTGGACCACACATCTGCAGTCACAAGAATTACTACTGAGGTATATGATAGCAGCATTTATTTAGACCTACACAGGTGCTCTCCTGGATTGGGGATGTTGTTGTTGTGTGCCACTGAGTCAGAACTGACCCAGAGCTGACCCTCCAGTGTGTTTTCAAAAGCAGAAATCACACTGGAGGAGATTGCCCATCCTCCATCCTACTCCCATGGAGCAGCTTGTGGATTTGAACTGCATGCCTTCAGGACTGCAGCACAGATTCTTACAACTAGGCCACCAGAACTCTGGTTGTCTGGAGACACAGGGCTATAATTCCTGAGTATGATACTGTAGATGTCAAAATGAGAACAAATGTCTTGTGGAAGGAGGACAGTAGGGTGGCTAAATATTAGGGTGAGAACTAACAGTGTCTCTCTTATTCCTAGTGTGGACATTTCATTTACTCCCCCACCTTGAAGAAATAATTAATCCTGAGAGAAGAGATTGAGATTCTGAAAAGAAGTCACATTTTGTCTGAGCTCTGAAGAAAGTGTAAATGACCACAGTGGGAGGAGGTCAGTGTTCAGGCTGGGGTTCTAGAACGAGCAGAATCAGAGGAGCAGTAAGTTGTGGAGTCCTTTCTGGGAAGTTTGACTGTCCCCAAGATGTTGGGATGCTGGTGGTGAAAGTGGAAGGGGTGGAAGGTGAAGTTAATTTCAATAAATTAGGGATGTGTTTACATGTTAGTGGAAAGAGGCTGGAGCCAGAATTTTGATTAAAGATTTCAGAGAAGGAAAAACACACCCAAAACCCCTGATCTCTGGCTATGGAAAGGTGGGGAGGGACGTGAAAAGGGACCAGTTAAAAACGTGCCATAACTGTCCAAGAATGGTGCCCCAGGTAGCTCCATGCCAGCGCTCACGAAAAGGAAGCAACGGATTCCACTGCCTCCTGAGAGGTGGACTCTCCAGGATGGGAACAGCAGTTCTAAGGGTGACAAGGTGAATGATGGCGTCATTAGCCAAGTCAGTGAAGAGAAGACGAAAGATCTCCCACAAATATGGCCCCTCCTGCAGCAGGCAGACACTCAGGGGTTCCAGGCAAGGGGTTAGCCCCTCACACAGTGACAGCAGAGACAGCCCACGGCGTTCAAACAGCATGATGTGTGCCCACATCACCGGGGAAGGGTGGGGTGTTCAAATGTGAGAGGCATACTTTGTGAAAGGGCTGTTGGTGGGGGTTTTTTGTTT
The DNA here is from genome assembly GCF_000299155.1 of Elephantulus edwardii. Lineage (NCBI taxonomy): Eukaryota > Metazoa > Chordata > Mammalia > Macroscelidea > Macroscelididae > Elephantulus > Elephantulus edwardii. The sequence goes on along the minus strand of NW_006399936.1, from coordinate 3,054,069 downwards.
GTATTTCTAACACTAATTTGAGCATGTGGCCAGGAGGACATCATGCTCAGAAGGGTGGAGGGACAGTGCAAGAGAAGAAAACCCAGGATGAGACAGATTGATGCAGTAACTAGGGCAACGGGGGTAGGTGTGTCGGAGTCAGTGAGACTGGCTCAGGATAGGGCACGCTTCAGAGCTGTTGTACACAGAGTCACTATGAGCTGCAGGTGACGGGACAGCACATAACAATAACAACAGTTGGGGAAGTGGAGGGAGATTCCAACCCAACCAAAACAAACAAAGCAGCCTTCATGAATATAAGACAACAAAAGAAGTGATAACCATATTGTCTCCCACACTGTCCTTACTTTGCTTGATGGAAAGCTCCCAGGTACTAGAGCCTAGCATGGGAAGCCAGCACTGAGCTATCCCTCAAGCTCCAGTCCTTACCTCCACCAGTCAGACCAGTCTGTGGAGAGGCCTCTAATTGGATCCTGTTCACGGATCACAAGTTTCCTACTGACATCGAGCTGGTGGAGGAAGGCACAGTGATGAGCTCGGTTAGACCATCCTCAGACCAGCAGAGGAGGGACCTGTGGAGCAGCCCACCTCCCTAGCCGCAGGAGTTCAACCCCCAGCGGCCTTGAGGCTGGTGAGAAGCCACATTTTGCTCGTAGTCGATCTGACCTTCATCCCAGGGTCCCAGACACCAGCTCGAAGCTCATTTTTATATAAGCCAGAGAAGGACAAAGGGGTTTATTCTGCTTATGTGTATTTTCTCCTTCTCAGCTTCTCTCCTAAGAACAGAGACTGAAACGTCTTTCTGGATCACTGATAATGAAACAGGGCCTTAGTGGGGGACGGGAGTCTCAGACCTGCCTGTGATTCACCATAGGTGGTTTTACAAACTAATGATGCCCAGGCCCTAGCACAGATCTGCTGGGGGCACGGCACGAACCCCTAGGTCCTCAACTCTCCCCAGGTGTTTCTGACATGCAGCCAGACTTTAAACCCACAGCCTATAGAACGAAGTCGGCTCAGCCTTCTGGTGGTAACAGCTGACTAGTTTTCAAGTGGACCCTAAATTTAATGGTAAGTGCCTTTATAAGAGAAGGGCAGAGAAAACATTTCAACCAGAAGAGTGAAAACATGGAGAGAGAAGGCAGCCATGTATAGATGGAAGAAGTGGCTAGTGCTTTGCAGCCACAAGCCAAGAAACGTCTGGAACCACTGGAAAGCTGGACACTGTTCCTCCTAAAGCCTCAGGAAGAAACAAAGCCTGCCAACACCTTGATTGATTACAGGCTTCAGGCCTCCAGAACTGAGAGAGGACAAATTGCCATTCTTTTAACACAAAAGCTATATATACACACACATAAACTAAGCAAACCGGCCTGATTTTCAACCGTGAACCCCCTTTTTTGCCTATTCTTCCTAGTCCATGCACTCTGGGATTGGTCTCCCTTAGCCCCAGGGATGGCTACGTGGCCCAGGCTCACCCTCTCTGATGACAACAGCTGGCTCAGGAAGACAGGTATGCGTCGTTGGGCAAGTGAAAAATCTGTCCTAGGACCTGTGTGGGTGCTGCTGAGAAGGAAACACTCTGTTGAGGCCCCTCAAATCAAATGCACTGCCATGGAGTTGATTTTTAACTCCTGGTGACCCTCCAGCGGTTTCTGAGGCTGTAAATCTTGATGAACAGAAGCTGACCATCTTTCTCCCGTAGAGCAGCTAGTGGATTTAAACTGCTGATCTCTTGATCTGCAGCCCAACTCTTTACACACTGCACCACCAAGGCTCCTTATGGAGCCCCCCCTCCCCCGCAGTCTTTTTCTCACCTCCAGAGACAGTGTTAACTAAAGAAACCAAAACAGAGGGTTTGAGTAGCCCAAAGCTGGAAAAATAACAGGGTCCAAGAAGTCAGGTGAGCCCTGGATCAAGCCATGCCTGAAAGCTGCTTTCAGTTACCTGCAGGCATAATTTGTCTTCCCCCCCCTCCCCCGAGCAGATTTCTGTTGCACATGGTTTTAAAACATCTTGACAGAAGCAACTGTATGAATGCGGCTGCTCCATGTGTACTCAGAGAGGCAAGACTAGAGGCCAGACTTCCTAGGGCACCCAGCACAGGGTGGCAGGGTAAAGAATGGGTGACTAGTTTTCTTCCCAATTCTACTTCCCTCCTAACTACTATCTTCTTGCCTTTAAAGGTTTCCTGTTTGTCCTGTTGCAACAGCTTGCATGTTGCTGTCATGCTGGAAGTTATGTCACCTATATTTTAAACTCCAGCAATATTAGCTATGGTGGACAGATTTCAGCAGAGTTCCTGGGCTAAGACTCAGAAACAGGACCAATCATCTGCTTCTGAAGCAACTGGTCCTTGAAAAGGCTATGGATGAATAGTAAGGGCATATTGTCTGATATATACCAGAAGAGGAAGCCCTCACATTGGGCCAAACTCCAAATACACCTGAGAAAGGACTGCTTCCTCGAGGTGTGGCTGTGTGTGTACCGTGGAGTCAGAACTGACCCATCACTGACCCTCCAGAGGATTCTTCAGAGGCAGTAAAATGCATAAGCGGAGACTGCCCATCTTTCTCCCACGGAGCAACTGGTGGATTCAAACCATGTGACTTTGGGCTTGATAGCGCAACTTCTTACCACTAGGCCACCAACGTGTCTTTACTGATATAGATGGAGCAAAGCATCTTTCAACAAATGAAGGACTTTCACTTGCAGATGTGGTAAGACTCAAAATGAGGAGAAACGGCTCAGACACCCATTAACACTCCGAATGTAGAATGTATGAAGTATGAATCTAGGAAAATTGGAAGTTGTCAGAAATGAAATGGAATGCATAAAGCTCTACACCCCAAGCATTAGTGAGCTGAACTGAACTGATTTCGGCCATTCTGAATCAGACAATCATATGATCTCCTGTGCCAGAAATGACAAATTGAAGCAGTAAGGTATTGCATTCATCATCAAAAAGAACATTTCAAGATCTGTCCAAAGCACAGCACTGCCAATTACAGAATAATATCCATACCCAGACAAGGACAACCTGTTTGTCCAACTATTATTCAAGCCTGTCCACCAATCAGTAACACCAGAGATGAAGAATCAGGAGATTTCTACCTACTTTTGTGGTTGGAAATTGACTGGACATGTCATTAAATGCATTAATAATAACTGGTGATTGTAATGCAGAAGTGGGAGACAAGAAGGGTTGGAAGTGGAAAATAAAAATGTGATGACAGAAAATGAGAAGAGACATCACATGACTGATGCTGACAGAATTTTTTACAATCAACAGCTTATTCATTGCAAATATCCTTTTAAAGCATAAATGGCATCTATAAGCATGGACCTCACTGGATTAAATATAAAGGAATCGAATAGAGGTGGGAGAAAATCTCCAATATTGTGAGTCAGAACAAGACCAAAGGCTGACTGTGGAACAGACCCTAAGTTTCTTATATGCACAGTCAAGTTGATTAAACTTGCACTGCACTGAAAAAAAAAATAAATAAAAACAAGTTCACCAACACCAAGACATAACCTTGAGTGTGTGCCACCTGAATTTAGAGACCATTTCAAGCATAAATTGGATGCACTGAACTCCTGTTCAGTGATCAAAGACAAGTCAAGTTGTGAAATGACATCAAGACCATTATGCATGAAAGAAAGAGAAGGCCAAAACAAATACCAGAAAACAGTCTCAAAGTTGCTGTAGAACAGAGAGATGCTGAACCGAACGCGAGAGAGCTGAACAGAAGATGTCAGCGGGCAACTCAAGACAACAAAGTGTTATAGTAGAGTGGACAAAGAGCAGGAAGGAGAAAATCAAAGAACAGACTCAGCATTTCTCAAAACAGAATTGAAGAACAAATTGAGGTCTTGTGTTGCACTAAGAAAGACATCTGTGAGCAAAATATTGACTGATTCTGGAAGTATCAAAATCTGATGAAAAGACTATACAGATCAGAGTCACTAAACTAAAATGAACTAGTCAATGCTTAACCCTTTCAGAAGCTGGCATATGATCAAGAACCAATGGCACTGAAGGAAGACGTCTAACCTGCAATGGAGGCCCTGGCAAAAATCAAGGCTCCAAAATGGGCAAAATACCAATGGAGATTTTTCAACAAATGGATGCAGTCCTGGACGTGCTCATTCAGACATGCCAAGAAATTTGAAAAATAGCAACCTACTCAGGCAATTGGAAGGGATCCATATTTGTGGCTGTTCTAAAGACAAATGACCCAAAAGAAAGTAGAACTTATAGAACATCATATGCAAGTAAACTCTCGCTGAAGATGTTGTTGTTGTTGTTGTTGTTGTTGTTTATTGCCGTCGAGTTGAGCACAATTCATAGCGACTCACAACTCATAGTGACTCTATGAACAAAAGACCGAATGCCTTTCTGTAATAATTGAAGTTTCTCCAAGTTCATAGTTTCCAGAGGCATGTGGTTTAGGAAGTGGATGCGGATACCATTCCTGCTTCCAAAAAACCTGTCCTACAGCTGGGAGCTCCACTAACCACTGTCCACACTGGGAAACCATTATGGTATTTGATACCCCACTGGCATAAGGTTCAGCATCACAAACAAATCCAGATTACCTCAGTACAGCAGACTGACGAGTAGTGATGTACAAAGTAGAAGAATTGCTGAAGATAATTTAAAAATTATTGAAGGAGTTTATCAATAGAGAACTACCAGAAAATCAAGGTGGAGTCAGAGAACATGAACGTCATTGCTGATATCAGATGGAACCTTGGATAAAAGTCAAATATCAGAAAGGTATTTACTTGTGTTCTCCTGACTTGCAAAGTCACTCAGCTATAACAACTTATAGATAATGCTACAAATAATGGGAATTCCAGAACACTTTATTGTAGTTATGCAGACGCTACACAAAGAAGCAGTCATCGGAACAAAACAAGAGAACATGGTAAGGTTTAAATCAGGTAAGGGGTGAGTTAAGTTTGGATACTTTCATTCTACCTATTCAATCTATAAGGAGCTCTGATGGCCAAGTGGTAAAGAAGTTGTGCTGCCAACCCAAAGGCACTCAGTTCGAATCCACCAGCTGTTCCTCAAGGGAAAGATAAGCAATCTCCTTCTGTGCAGTTTACAGCCTCTGAACACCTGCTGGAGGATCAGCTATGAGTTGGTTCTGACTCAACAGCATATAACAACAATTCTATCTATATGCTGGGAAAATAACTCAAGGATTGGAATATAGACTATATGAAGTAGAATGAGGCATTAGGATTGATGAAAGATTCAACAACCTTGCCTGAAGGAATCAAAGAAGAATTGAAGCACCTACTCACAAGTCTCAGTCTATAACCTTCAGCATGGATGACGCCTCAGCAACAAGAAAACAAACCTCCTCACAACTTGGCCAGGCACCAACATCATGATAAGCAGAGAAAAGACTGACACTGAGAGATTTCATAGTCATCGGATCCACAATCAACCACATTAAAGGAGTCAAGAAATCAAACAACATATTATATTAAGCAAATCTGCTTGCAAAATACTCCTTTAAAGTGCTAGAGATTAAGAATGCCACTTTGAGAACTAGCCTGTCCCTGACCCCCAGCCATGGTCTTTGCAATCCCCTCACAGACATGTGAAAGCTGGATTATCAATAGGGAAGGCCAAATAAGAATTGAGGCCTTTGGATTGAGATGCTGAGGAAGAATATTGAACATACCACAGACTGCCGAAACAGCAAGCAAATGGATTTCAGAAGAAGTGTAGCCAGCATGCTCCTTAGAAGCCAGGATGCTGGGAGCTCTGGTGGCCTAGTGGCAAGAAGCTGCACTGCAATACCAGAGGAACGCAGTTCGAATCCACCAGATGCTCTGCTGGAGAAGGAGGGGGAATCTCCTCCTGTACCAGTCAGATCTGATTTGATGGTACACACACATAATAATAATAATAAGCCAGGATGGTGAGACTCTGCCTCACATACTTCGGGCACGTTACCAGGCTTGGTCCATCCCTGGAGGAAGACATCACGCTTGGTAGAGGGTCAGTGGAAAAGACAAAGCCGTCAATGAGTTGGACTGACCTCAGTGACAGCAATAAGGAGCATTAACACAACAGAGAGTGTGAAGATGACTCAGGACAGGTTGTCCTTCATTCCATCATGCAGGGGGTCACTACAAGGGCACCTAACAAACACAAAAGCTCAGGTTACACCCAGAAAGACCCTCTGCAAGTTAACAGCAGCCATGCCCGTACATAGCCACGCCATCATGACAGCAGCCAATCCACACGTGCAGGACCAGCTGCCCACTCTACCAGCGGTTAGTGCCAGAGAGTGAGTGAGCCTGCAGGAGCACGTGGCAGGCGTGCAGAGGATCTGATGCACAGTGCCTGGCACACAGTGGGTCCTCAGCGGGAGGCCTCAACAATGCTCCTTTCTTGACTTCCAAGCGTCTTGAGAAAGGAGAGCTTGGTGGTGTCGTCAGCCTGCTCACCAAGTCGTTCATAATCAAGCAAATAATTTGACATCTGCTTCTTCACTCTGGTTCTTTGTGGGGCCAATCAAGAGGACAACGCTCTTCCCATCTCGGGGCTGCTAATGATGGTTAAATAATTAATGCCTGAGACAAAGCAAATGAGCCCTGACTTCTTCCTGGCTGAAATCTGCCTTTTTCCACTGAGGACTTGGCTACTCGGGCATCGTGCTCTGACCTCAAGCCTAACGTGTCCACACGCGGAGCTTGGGCTCGGTGGTCTGGCAAGCTCCCCTCCCAAGTCCACAACCCTTCTCTTGGTGGGAAGAGGATGCAAAGGGTGCAAAGAGGCTGCAGAATCAACCCTGAGGAGCTCATGAAGAGACACTCAGATGCATTGCTAATCAGGGAAATGCAAATGAAGCAACAAGACATCACTTTAGACTGATTAGATGGCAACACCCGAACACCGGAAAATGCCATGTTGGCTGCGGTACAGGGGTGCGGGGACTCCCAGTAGTGTTGGTGCTCAAGTGCTGTCAGACTAAGTTCTGCTCCTGGGGACATACTCCCCAGGATGGTCCCACACGACTCCATGAGAGAACAGGCCTAAGGATACTCTTGAAAGTATCATTTGTGGGGATGGAGAGACTAGAGACAGTGTTAGGGTCCACCCCTAAGAGGAAAGACAGGTGCACAGATTTAGGGGTCTCCATGGCCACATGGACCATATAATTCCATTGCGCTTCCTGCAAAACTTAAATAACCGAGATCTGTAATGCATGGGCGGGCTGGATCCCTGCTCAGCAAATGGTGACACCTCTCCTTCTCAGAAAGGAACACGCTCCCCATCTACCAGTGTTTGGTGGGATGTGGGAGAAGGGGCCAGAACCAGTATCCTGTCAGAACCAGTATCCTGCCAACGCAAGGCAGCACCTCAGCTCAGCTCACCATTCTGGCATTTCTGCCACCACCATGAACATTCTCTGGGTAGATGCTGGTCCCAGAATGACAGGAAATGCATGGGGCAGGCCTGAGCCCACCCCCAGACTGGAACCAAGCTTGGTCCACTCACCTAGACCCCAGCCCCAAAAGCAACAAAATGTTTATCCTGTACTTTGGATGTTCTACACACAACCTTACTGTAAATAGAGCTAAAGAATATACATATCGTTGTTGTTATTGTTGTTGTTGTTATTGTGTGCCATCGAGTTGCCTGTGACTCACAGCTCTGAATGCTGCTCTATCCTAAGCCATTCTTACTGTCTCTGACACACCTATCCCCATTACCCCAGTTACTGTGTCAATCCATCTCATCCAGGGTCTTCCTCTCCTGTGCTGTCCCTCCACCCTACCGAGCATGCTGTCCTTCTCCATGGACTGGAACCTCCCGGTTATATACCCAAAGTATGAGAAACGGAGCTTCAAAATCCTTGCCTCCAAGGAGCAGCCTGGTTTCACTCTCTTCAGAATAAACTTGTTTGTTCTCTTGGTAGTCCATGGTACGCTAAGTACTCTTCTCCAGCACCACAAGGCATCAATTCTTCTTTTGTCATCTTTGGTTATTATCCAACTATCTGATGCATTGCAAGTAAGTGCAAAGACCATGGCCTCAATCAGGCATACCTTAGTCTCCAGACTGACATCGGTGCTCTTCAGCATTTTTGAGATGTCCCTGACAATAGCCTTCCACAGGGCAATTCACTTTTGAAAGTAAAGATATGTGCAGAGAAACAATGTTATTTCCTACAAACACTGAACATTTTAAGCAGAAGAGACTGGTTCCTGGGAAGGAGACAGAGGAATGGGAGGAGGCATACAAGGCAAAGAGAACGGAGTCATCCATTAGCTGTGGACTTGCATGGGCCACTCATGGGCATTGCCTTGAAGTAGTGTCCTCACCATCCTCCCCCCTTGAGCTTTTGTCAAAAACAAAGCCATGTGGGCTGTTGTTGGCCCTCGCTGTCGCTGAATCAGAGCTGACTCATGGTGACCCCAACAAACAGAACAGAACGCTGCTCAGTCCTGTGGCATCCTGGTGACAAGCCACGCATCCAGCCCTGTGACCCACAGGGTTTCCAGCGTTCCATAGCCTGTGCCCAGTTAGGACTTGCTGAACCAAGGGCTGGGCTTAAAAAAGTCCAAGGGCCTCTCTGACTCTCAGAAGCCTGGAACCTTCCTTCTGGAAGGAAAGCACTGCCATCTCCTCAGATGTCTGGAGAATCTTTGAGTTCTTTACCTCTGGAGAGGACCATCTCAGGTCAAGTAGCATGGTCAAGGTCAAGGGGATGACATATGGTGAGTGTTGGACTCAACTCCCTGCTCTGCTGAAGGCTGAAGTCATTGTTTTTAGGGAAGCTCACTCCCTGGGGGGTGCATGAGGGGGGAAGAAGGGTGGGAACTGAACGAAATTGAGGAAATTGAATCTTCCTCACCATCTCAGCCAGCTTATTTGTCAGCTTCATTCCTAAAGGGACAGAGATGAGAACTCCACAGGAATCGGTGAGAAAGCGGAGGGGAAGGCATGCAATGGAACAGGTCAGCAGTCTATTTGTGTGGCCACTTGCCTCTGACACTGCCCCGCCTGGACCATTTACTTCTAAATAAGCCTTCAGGGAAGGTAAGTGGTGGAAGCTCAGGAAGGGAATGCTTAAAAAGGCAGCTGTGCCTTTTGCCTCCAAACCAGGACACAGAGGACAGGAAGTCATGCAGAGTGGGACTGGCCATAGGCCAAAAGCCTGGCTCAGTCACTGCACAACGATGAAGGCACGAGTAATTTGCTCAGCCACTCTGAGCCTCAGTTTCCCCATCAGCAAAAGGGAGAGAAAAGAGCAGCTATCTCTAGTCCAAATGGACAAGCACAGGACTCTGATGTTTCCCGTTGATAGTGAAATTCCCCCCTCTCTCTCTAAACCTGCTCAATTTAAGCCTGGCAGGATGGAAAGACTGATGAATCCCCATGTCAGTAATAGTCTACACTCCTGATTTGACCCAGCCAGGTGGCAAAAGTGAATGACAAAACTAGGAAAGCCGTTATGAACAACAAACACACTGAACCACAGGCAGTCTCCATGGAAAACTTTGGCAGTTCTGCAAAAAGTTAAAACTATGATTACCACAGGATCTCGTAATTCCACTTGTAGTTATTAAAAAATATATACATATATTACACTTCACCAAGGAAGACATTCAGATGGCCAACAAGCACATGAAGAAATGTTCAAAAT
>NW_006399936.1:2985143-3043399 GCF_000299155.1 Elephantulus edwardii | reverse complement strand
CATCATGATGGGTGGGAAAAGATTAAAATTGCCAATGATTTCACCTTACTTAGATCCACGATAAACACCGTTGATATCAGCAGTCAGGAGATAAAAAGCCAAATAGCACCGTGAAAGTCTGTTATCAGGGAACTCTCCAAAGTCCTGAAGAGCAATGATGTCAGTTTAAAGACTAAAGTGCACTTGATTCAAGCTATGGTTTTTCCAATTATCTGCTATGCATCTGAGAGCTGGACAATGAATAAGGATGACATAAGAAGAATTGATGCCTTTGAATGATGGTGTTGGAGAAGAGGAGGCAAAGACGATAAAGCTTCATCTCACATACTTTTGCATGGAGCTAGGAGAGACTATTCTTTGCAGAGGGACATCATGCTTGGGAAGGTAGAGGGACAGAAATAGAGAGGAAGACCCTCAACCAGATGGACTGACACATTGCCTGCTGCAGTGGGCTTGAGTGCATTAGAGGCTGGCACAGGATGGGGTTGGGTTCAGGTCTGTTGTTCATAGGATTGCTCTTACCAAGAGTCCTTAGAAAAAGACATCATGCTGGGAAAAATGGAAGATCAGAGAAAGACAGAAAGATTCTCAGTAAGATGAACTGACGGAGTAAATGGGCTGTGAGGTATTAGCGATGGGGAGGACGGAGCAGGATAGGCCAAGGTTCATATCTGTTGTTCACAGAGCTGCTGTGAGATATAGTTGACTCGATGGCAACTAACAACAACAACAGGCCCATACAATGAAATCTCATTCAGCTGTGAGAAGAAATGACATTTTGATGCATGCTACAGCATGAACGGACCTTGAAAAGGCCATGCAATCTACAACAAGGGTTTGATTTAAAAATGTAATTAATTATATTAATCAATTATAATTAATGTTATAAAACAAAATGTCTATGATTGATTGAATGAAAATGAAACAGGATTTGTAAACTTCCACTTGATGAAAATAATAACCAATTAAACAAATAAAAGATATCAAAGGCAAATGCAAAAATATTATGCTAAGCCCTTCACTAGAGATCACAGAGTACACTATTCTATATATAGTATTCTATTATAGAATTATTATTATTATTATTGTATTCTATTTATAGAGATCACATCATATACTACTCTATGCTCAGAATTGGCAAAGATCCCATAGACTGCCAAAGAACAAGGAGATATGTCTTGGAGAAGGTGCAGCCAGAGTGTTCCTTGGAGACAAGGATGATGAGGCTTGATCTCATGTTCTTTGGACATGTTGCTAAGAACAGTTATTCCTCGGAGAGGGAATGCTTGGGAAGGTGGAGGGGCAGTGAAGGAGAGGAAGACCTCAACCAGGTGGGTTAGCACAGTGACTGCCACAATGGGCTTGAGTGTGTCAGAGATACTGTGAGGATGACACAGGATAGGACAGGGTCCAGATCAGTTATTCATAGAGTTGATATGAGTCATACTGGACTCAATGACACCTAACAACATAGAGACAGAAGAGACCTAGTGGCCTAGTGGTAAGGAGATGCGTTGCCGTAATAAAGGCACACAGTTCAAATTCACTATATGCTCTGCAGGAGAGAGATGGACAATCTTCGCCACCGCAATTTATTACCTTGGAAAACCGTCTGGACTAACAACAAATGCTGGTGAGGTTTCAGAGAAACTGGAACCCTTCTTCACTGTTGGTGGGAGTGTAAAATGGTGCAACCACTATGGAAGGCAGTATGGCGCTTTCTCAAAAAGTTGGAAATACCATTTGACCCCGCAATTCCACTGCTGGGAATATATCCTAAAGAAGCCGTAATTGCCACCCAAGTGGACGTATGCACACCCATGTTTACTGCAGCTTTGTTCACACGAGCAAAGAATTGGAAACAACCCAAGTGCCCATCAACAAACGAAAGGAAAGAGAAGCTGTGGTACATTCACACAATGGAATACTATGCTGCATTGAAAAACAAGGAATTCATCAATTATTATACAAAATGGGTGACCCTAGAGGACATTACGCTGAGTGAAATATCTCAGTCACAAAAAGACAAATAACAGCATAATGCCACTGTTGTAAAACGGGATTGACATAGGTGCTGGGGGGAAACTGAGAAAAGAGGGACTGAATAATCTACATGGCATTGAAAAAGACTAGAGAGAGACCTGTATGAAAGGAATATATAATTAAGTATTGTTGGCATGACAAGAGTCCAGAATAAGAGCTGCATAGTAAAGTGGTCTGGGGAGGGGGGAGACTGTATAACAATGAAATCACTTTTTTCCCCAAGGAAAATGTGCAACAATGAAGAGTTGGAAACCCAAGTTCTTTTTAATTTTCATTAAAATCTCAATTAATAAACAAGAAAGAAAGAAAACCCTCTGGAGGGTTAGTTATGAGTTGGTTCTGACTTGACGGTATACAACAACAACAACAACAACAACAACAAATAAGCCAGAACATAGTCTAGATGTTATTCAATGCTGAGTAAGAACCCTGCTCACGTAGTCAAGTGCTTGGGTGCTAAAGGAAATGTTGACAGATCAAACCCATCAAGCTGCTGAAATTACAGCCTTGGAAACTCTATGGGGCTGTTCTGCTCTGTCCTGTAAGGTTCCTAGGAGAACTGATTTGACGACAACAGGTTATCCGTGGACGGATTTGAGGGTGGCGGCTAAAAGATACAGGGTTTCTCTTGGGAGCAATAAAAATATTCTATAGTTGCTTGTGGTGGTGTTTGCACACCTCTCCGAATACACTAAAAACAGTTAGGTAAACACTGTATGTGGGCAAATGGCATATCTGTGAATTACATCTCAGTAGCTAATACAGAAGTAAATACTAATAGAATCTTGGGCCTCTACTTCCCAGTGGAGATGACCAGGAAGGACGCATGGAATGGAAATCAGAGAGGAACTCGGTCTGGGGAAAGATCCAAAAATCCTGAAGCAGGAGCTGGGATATTCTAGCATGTATGCATCCACTAAAACATGCAGAGCTTTTTAAACTCAAAATGAAATTGCAGGCAAACACTACAGCAAAGCAGAAGCTTGTGGGAGGCGGACTGGTTCCGAGAGCCCAGAGGACCACTTCCGAGGGAGTGAAGCGAGGAGGGGCCAGCCCTTTGGGGACATGCTAGAGGGCTTCATTCTTGGGCATCCAGCTCCCAGTGGCTTTGAGGCCTGGCTGGGTCTCCAGGGGACCAGACTCCTGTGCTCCTCACAAAAACTGAAGGCAGCTTGTCGGAGCTTCTTTGCTACATCCTAGACTTTGCAGCCCCCCCAGGGAGCCGGCAGATGGCTAGACATGACGCGCTGTAGGAGCTGGCAGATGGGGTGCGTGAGGAGCAGAGGCATCAGGGGGTGGGGGCAGCGGCTGCCTCCCTCCTGCTCTGTCACAGCCTCTGACAGCTGGGAGACATGCCACCCACATGGGTCAAAACACACAGCAACACTGAATACAGAATCCATCGGGCCCAAGGTGTGGGAAAGCAGCCTGGCGGTGCCAAGCTGAGCACCAAACCTGTGAGGTGTGGCAGAAGGAGTGTAGGACTCATGGGGGACGTCACTCATCACTCGGCTGCACTTGGCTATGTGAGTCCTCAGGCAAGCAGCTCAACTCCTGTGTGTCTGTTTCTTTGGGAGCACGCCAGAGGCTCATGCCCCAATGAGCTATCCTAGGAATTAAGGGGTGTAGAGTATCTGACAGTAAACATAATTCTTTACGTTGCTGTTATGTGCCATCAAGTAGCCTGCAACTCACAGCGACCCTACGCACAACAGCTCTGAAGCCTGCCCTGTCCTGAGCCAGTCTCACTGACTACCAATACACCAACCCTAACTGCCCTAATTACTTTATCACTCCATCTCATCTGCGGTCTTCCTCTCCTGTGCCATCCCTCCACCCTTCTGAGCATGATCTTCTTCTCCAAGGATCGGTCCCTCCTGGTCCAAAGTATGTGAGAAGGAGCTTCAAAATCCTAGCCTCCAAGAAGAAACCTGCTTTCACTCTCTCCAAAACAGACCTATTTGTTTTCTTGGCAGTCCAAGGTATGATGAAGACTCTTCTCCAGCACCACAACTCAAAGGCATCAATTCTTCTGTCATCCTTAGTCACTGTCCAGCTATCTAATGCATAGCAAGTAATTGCAAAGGTCAGGGACTGGATCAGGCACACCTTAGTCTCTAGACTGACATCATTGCTTCTCAGTTCTCTGGAGAGGTCCCTGACAGCAGATTTACCTAATGCAATTCATCTTTTGATTTCCTGACTGCTGGTACCAAGAGGGTTGACATTAGTCTACAAAGTTTAACTGAATATTAAATCCAATTGCCATTAATTCAACTTCTACTCATGATGACCTTTGACCCCATCTGCATCAGAGCAAGCCAGTGCTCTGTGGCATTTGCAAAGGCTGAAGCTTTGAAAGTAGATCGACAGGGCTTTCTTCAGAGACACATCTAAGTGAACTCAAACCTCTAACTTTTCTACTAGCAACCCAACTCGTTGGCTACAGGCATCAGCCAGTGAATGTTAACGAAAAAGGAATAAACGTAAACTGAGTTTACAGTCGCTGTCTGTTCCTGCTGAATGTTGTTACAGGCGATCCTCATCGTATGCAGAGTCCATATTTGCAAATTCACTTGCTCAATAGAATTTATTTGTAGCACTCAAGTCAAAACACACAGGGCTTAGTGGTCAGACACAGATACGTATGGTGGTGGCTGCTGTGAGGTGCCATCGAGTTAACTATGACTCACAGCGACCCAGTGAACGACAGATCTGAACCCTGCCTTATCCAGCACCGGGAACATGAACAGAGAGGTGGGAAAGCTGAGCTGCCTCACATGCACACTCCCAGCTGAGGCTCAACGAGGCTCTCTTTCTCGTTTTGAGTCTCAAATTGTAAACAAGTGTCCTTTTCAGTTTATTTAGTGCCACATTTTTCTGCTTTTTGTTGGTGGATCTGCTGTTTAAAATGGTCCCCAAGTGTAGTGCGGAAATGCTGCCTCACATTCCTAACTGCAGGAAGTCTTTGAAATGCTTCCTGGAGTCCGGGTGTTAGATAAGCTTCCCCCAAGCTGAAGTTAACAGAGTTGCTGGCTGTGTGTTCAATGCACCCCCAATTACATTAAACACAGTACCTTTAAGCAAAAAATACAAATCTCAACTCAACTCTCTCTACTTAATTGCCACTGGAACTGACTTAGGGCTGGTACTCCAGTGGGGTTTCAGAGGCTGTAAATATAACAGGAGGAGATTGTCCTCTTGCTCATACAGGGCAGTCAGAGATTCAAACAGCTTGCCGTTGGGTTGGTAACACAATCCCCTACTGCCGAGTCCACTGGGGCTCAAAACACAAATAAGCATAAAATAAGGTTCTATACTCATCAGTTGGTGAAATGTGACCAGAGGCTTGTGGCCACCTACCTAGCCCTGTATTTCCCCTCGATACAATGGTGCCACATCTATTTAATGTTCACAGTGGCTTCACGGAATATAAGGATTACCAATGACAAGAAGTATCTGTCCTTTCTGAGTCAGTTTTCCAACTGGCTGTGTCTTACCGAGGAAATTAGGGCTATAAGAAAAGAATCAAGCTGTGTTTGTTAAGCCAGGTCCTGTGCTAAACCCTCCCATGGATTTTCTCAGAGAAGCAAGGAAGACTCTGACAAAAGGGTTTGACACAGTGACTGTAACAATGACTTGAACGTATTGGAGTTGGTGAGGAGGGTGCACGATAGGGCAAAGGTCAGACACGCTGTTCACACGGTTTCTGAGTCATAACTGACTCAATGGCACCTAACAGCAACAACAGCGTTTCTTCTTACAGAGCAAGCAAGTGAGCTGGAGAGAATATGAGTAGCAAGCCCAAGCTCCCACAATCAGAAGGCAAAACAGGGCGCTGAATTCTGAGTCCATGCCCTTTAACATTATACCCCGAAGTCCTGGGTTTAGATCCCAGCTCTGCCACCATCTAGATCCAGAGCAAATGTCTTATGCTGCCTGAGCTTCCTCTTCCTCATCTGCTAACAAAGAACAGTAATAATATGCCTACTTTGTGGACTGCTGAGATGATTAAATGGGATAATATGCTGGAAAAGAACCGGCATACAGTAGGCACTCAATGAATGCTCACTGTACTATTGGGGCCAATGCTAGAAGACCCCATTTCTCAGTGGTTTCTGCATAAGAGTTGACTTTTTGACGCAGATGCCCTCTAAGCCTTTGGAATAAGACTTGTTTCAGCCACACCGTCCAGACAGGCTGAGAGGGCTGGCGCTGACCTCCTGCCTGGACAGAGCAGCAGCTGAAACCAGGCATCCACAGGCTTCCCCACCCATAACATCATGTAACAGCAGCATACAGCTCATCGTGCTCTGGGGCGTGCTGGCAAAACAGAACTAAAATTTCCCTGTGATTATTATTTAAGGTGTTCGGGGGAAACTAACCTGGCAAATTAAAACCAGGAGTTGACGAATCCTATTGCTCAAGACGGGGCTCACGTAATGAGGCTTTCTAAGAGGATGTCTGGAAAGTGAGATAGTCGGGGGATAACAATGTGAGTGTGGGGACTCCATACACCAACCCACTCAGGAAGGTGGAATGCTTACAAGAGATGGTTGGGGAACAAAGAATTGGGTATTTGAGAGTTAAATGGCGAATCAATGTTCAATTTAATGCAAGGAATCAGATACTAAGGGTCAGAAAGGCCTATTTCAGCACTCGCTGGTAGAAAATGTGGAGGCAATAATGTTACGCCAGTTTCTCCCATGAAGTTAAGTCTGTCCAGAGAGACACAGATTAAAACAAGGAGTGGCAGATAGCACAACTACTGTAAAAGCAGCAAAAGACACACTAGACCAATGGTGCCTCAGAGAAGAAGCTTTAAAAAAAAAGAAAAACACAACAACCGAGTGTGCCAGGTACCACAACAGGGACAGAATTTTGCTGTTTTCTGAGATTTTGTTTTATAATTTTTTTTAATGAAGTGTGCTGGATGTTGCTGTTATTTTTGTTCTGATGACTGCAGACAACAAACAACAACCATCAATCAACAAGGGAATGACTAATCCGTGCCATATCCATATAATGGAATATTGCTCTGCTACAAAAAAAGGACAAGAACTACCAACATATCCACAACATACTTGATCTCAAATGCAACAGACGCAGAACATATATGCTACATACCCCATTTGTGGGAAGTTCTAGTAGAGGCAAAATCAGTCATCTATGGCCACAGAAATGTGACCTGTGCTAGTCTCCGTTGTTCTGGGAGTGTGGCCTGCGGTTAGATGGGAAGAGGCAAAAGGGAACTTTCTAAAGTGGAAGCAGAATTCTACACAAGATTATGGAATTTGCTGGGCCAAGAGCGAAATGAAAATGCAGAGCTCCTTGTATGAAATGGTTAAGAATTCTATGACAATGAACTTGGAACATTAAATCAAGGGTGAGTCTCTTCTACGCAGGGGTCCTGTGCATAAATGGTGAATGCCAATGAGCCAGTCCTTGAGAAGTGTGGAAACTAAAAGGACATATGTACACAGGCTGTGCATCGATTAACATACCTAGAACAGAACCCTTACACCTGAGCATTTCTCTGAAAATTGTACCCACTTCCTAAAAATTAAATACGGCAAAAGAGGATTACAAAAATTCTTAATGCATCACAGGCAGTGTCGCCGAGCAGTGGGCAGCACAAAACACTTTCTACCCTGCATGTTTTCTTTTCTTAAGCCTGTGTCTCCCTGGCCACCACAGACAGTCTATAGGATGCACATGGTTCAGCACTAAGCCATTAGCATAAACTACAATACAAATCATGACCTGCTCTAAAATTGCACAGTGAGTGACCTGCACAACTGTCCAAGGCCACCCTGGTCTGCAGCTGTCTCATCTTAACTGAAAGAACATTTAAAGGATGCAGACATCTTGTGATAGATTTCAGGGTCTGGGTCACAAGAAAGGATCTTGTTGCAAATCCTCCCAGGAATCTCAGTAAACCTCATCCCTCCAACAGTGCAGACACCTCTGTCTGGCAGGTCAAAGAGGGAGATTTAAGCACCCAAGGTAATTTTTCACACCAAGGTATGAGCAAAGCACAGCGGCCTTCAGAAATTTTACATTTCCACTGTTTACATTTAGCTGAATCTTCCCACCTTAGAGAAAACTGTTTCCAATTATGAAGCATGAAAGTTGGTCACTTATTTGGGGTTAATTCAACGCTCTCCAAGAGAGTGAGCAGGCAAAACTACCCAGACACCTAATTACCTGGAAAGATAATCTTGAATAATTGGAATTAGAGCAACTAAAGCAATTATTAGATGTTGTGATCTCCGGGAGCAGTCCTCCACCAGGCACTGGGGCTTAATCACCTTTAATAAGAGCATGTAATTAGAGGAACCTAGAATTTCAGAAAAGAAATTGGCAGTACCAGCACTTTAAGGCAGGGCAGCAGGAGGGTCACGTGAGCTACTGGAGAAAGTGAGGCTCCAGAGAAGGGGGCTGAGGAAGGGTGGGCTGGGAGGGCTAGTCTGCTTCAGAAGCCTCCAGGGGAGAGCCTGGCTCTGACTTAAAGTGGCTGCGTGACCTTGAGCAAGACACTTAACTGTGGACCCCAAACTGTGGCGTTGATGAAAAGCACTGAATAGCCCATCGACTGCCAAAAGAACAAACACGTCTGTCCTGGAGGAAATGAAATCAGAGTTTAAGTGCAACCTTAGAGACAAGGATGGTGAGCCTTCATCTCCCACACTTTGGGCACACTGTAGGAGGGGCCAGGCTTGGGAAAAGACATCCAAATGTGGAAATCAGAGAAAGAAAAGAAGACCCTCAATGAGGTGGACTGACACAGCTGGAGCTGTGTCAAGATGGAGTTACAACAATGACCTTGACAGTGATGGAGATGATGGTGAAGGGGAAGGTTGTAACCTGCTGTTCAGAGGGCCACTATGAGTCAGAGTTGCCACAATGGCGCCTAACAACAACCTGCTCCTCGTCCTGAGATGTCTGGGATGGAGAGCCTCGGAGCTCCCCTCTGTCAGCCCTGGACCACCGACCCGTGTGTGGAGACTCAGAGGCAAAGAGCAGGGAGGCAAGAGATGTGACATGCAGATTCTGGAACATTGATGGAGAGGACCTCAGGCAGGCAGGCGTGACCAGATGGCCCAGGGTTCATGGCTCTGCAGGAGGCTGTGACAGCGGCTGCATGGTGTGTCTGGGCTGCAGCCCACAGTCTTTTTATCTCCAATGCCAGAGCGGGGCAGCTGTGGAAGCCGGCTCCTCTCTCCATTTCCTGCTCAGCATGTTCTGATCTATGCACGTTTCAGGTCTATGACATAAATCAATAAAATGCACTAAATAAATTAAGTGAGCAGTAAAATTGTAAATCGATTTCAGGCGGAGAACAGAGAGGTTGAGGAACCCAACAAGAGGCTATTACAGGAACTGAAGTGAGAAATGACTCGTGCAAGAGGCAGGATTGTGGCCACAGAGGCTCCCGCGTTGTTACACAGCCCTGAAATAGGAAACAAATGAGACCTACAAGCTTTGAGACTGTTTCACAAAAAATTGTTAGCTAGTGGCTGCCGGCAATCCCAACCCACCGAGAAACCGGGCAGTCAGCAGGCACGGCCAAAAACAGAGTTCAGCCCAGGGGGCTCTCAGGAGTCAGGCCCCGAGTTTCTTGGCCCCAGTGGGCTGCCCAGTGTCTACAGCGTGGCCCCTGTTTATTCTTTCCATCACCTGACAAACCCTTCCAGTTTCTACTCTGTGGCCACCCTGCTTGGGGTACAAGATTCGGTGCCTGCTCTCGGGGAAGGTGGAGCTCTGTCAATTGAAGAGACTGTCTCAGTATTAGCAGTACAAACAGGAGAAGTATTTGGGGGTTCAGGGACGACCTTTCAAAAGAAATCACGTCAAGGCCGAGTTTTGAAAGATAAACAGAAGCAAATAAGAGACGTGACATCAGGTCACAGAGAGGGAAGAGGATGCACGAAGGCACAGGGCAGGCGTGACTGAGGGAAATGTGGGCAGGTAATGGCACAGAAATGGGAGCGAGGCACCCTGTCAGGGATTGCAGGAGGTGGGATGGGAAGGGAAGCCAGGGATAGATCATGAGGGTCGGGAACACTGGGTTGAGATGTCCCATGGAAGCACCAGAGTCAAAACAATTGCAAGCACGAAGGAAGGGCCTGACAGGATTAGACTTTCATTTTTAGGAAGGTAACGTAGAATTCAGTGTGAGGAATTCATTCTCATCTGCTTTGAGTATCACAAACATACAGAAAAATGCATGTACCGTTGAATTTTCATAACGTGGACAACCAGGTCAAGCAAAGGTTTATTCCCACTGCCAGCACACCCTTCCAGTCACAGCTGCTCACCAAGGGTAACCTGCTGGCTGGCCTCCAGCAGCCTGAGCCCATCACGCCTGCTTCTCACTCCTCCATAAATGGAATCTTACCATGCCGTCTTTTGAACATGGCTTATTTTGCTCCACACTCATACAGCTGTGAGTCCTTTCGGTTTGGTGGCCGGGATGTTGACAGGCTTGGAGAATGGAGCTGGGGAAGCCAGGGAAGAGACTGCTGCTGTAATCCAGGAGAGAAGTGATAAGGGCAGAGGAGGCATAGATGCCAGCGATATTTGGGGGTGGGTGGGAAAGATCACACACACACATACAAAAGAGAGATTTAGGAAAGAAAAGTCAGGACAAAGAAGACAGAAGTTTAGGGGAAAGAGTAACTTCTGCAGCAGGCAAGGTACAAAGAAGCACCCAAAAGACGTCCAGGAAGAACGTGGAGGTAGAATCAGGAAGTCACAAGAGAAAGATGGGAAGAGAAAGTCCAGGTTAGGATTAAAAGTATAACTTTTTACCAGAAGGCATCATTCCATAAGGACAAAGACAATAAATAGGAGAGGAGATGGTAATAGAGAGAGATGTCAATACCATTTTGAAAATTGGGAAGCCATCTGGTGACCGACTGGTATGTAGTTACATTGTCAACCCAAAGGCACATGGTTTGGGTCCACCAGCAGCTCTGAGAGGAAAGGATGGGTGGTCTTTTCCTGTGCAATTTACAGCCTCTGAAAACCTACTGGGTGATCAGCTATGAATCAGTTTCCACTTAACAATACATAACAACAACAATGGATATGTGGTTAATGGCTTGCTATTGTTATGTGTCAGGTCGACTCCTTGACTCATAAGGACCCTGTGCACAACAGCTCTGAACCCTGTTCTATCTTGAACCAATCTGATTGTCTCTGACACACCTACCCCTACTACTCTAGTCATTCAGTCAATCCATCTCCTCCAGGGTCTTCTTCTCTTATGCTGTCCCTCTACTCTTCCAAGCATGATGTCTCCTTCCAAGGACTGGTCCTTCTTTGCAATATGTCCAAAGTATGTTAGACACAGCTTCATCTCCTTGGCTCCAAGGAGCAGCCTGGTTTCACCCTCTCTAGGACGGACCCGTTTGTTGTCTAAGCATGGTATATTCTCCAGCACCACAGCTCAAAGGCATCGATTCTCCTTCTATATCATCCCTAGTCATTGTCCAGCTTTCTGACGCATAGCAAGTAATTGCGAAGACCATGGCCTGGATCAGTTAATGACTTAGCAGACAAGAAAGAGCTGCACTCTGACCACCTTCAGGGAGGAAGCTGATGAGAAGGAAACCGCAACCAGTCCCAGAAACCAAGCTCAGGTCCTACTGAGCTTCACAATTGGAATAAAGAATTCAGTGACAGTCTGTATTTAGGACATATCCCCAACCCGTTTCCCATACTCAAGTCCCAGGATTCAGGCAGCTAGATGAATATACTAGAGAGAGAAGGATTCCCCTTTAGGAAACAGACCAGCTGAAAAGAAAAGACTGGGTGAAGGTGAATGCGTGTTACCAGATGATCTTGTTATATGATGGGTTCTAGAGACCAGATCCAATTACCAGTGGACATTTACAGCTATTTCTTCCCATTTTTTGAGTACTTTTCAACCCAGGTGAACCAATAAGCACCATCATCACAGATGGAGGGGGTAAAAATTGAAGTTGTCAATGATTTCCTTCTACTTGGATCCACAAGCAACACTCAGAGTAGTACAGGTCAGGAAGTCAACAGATTGGGGAAATCTGCCGTCAAGAACGTCCCCAAAGTGCTAAAGAGCAATGATGTCCATTTAAAGACTTGATCCATGCTGTTTTCCATTCCTTCCTGTGCCTCTGAAAGTTAGACAATGAAATGAATAAGGAAGGCTGGAGAAGAACCCATGCCTTTGGCTCGTGGTGCTGGCAAAGAACACTGAGTATCTCAGGGCCTGCCAAAGTAACAAATCTGTACTGGGAAGTGCCCCCCGGGTGCTTCTTAGAGGCAAAGATGGTGACACTTCATGTCACATACTTTGAGTGTGTTGTCAGGAGGGGTCCGTCCTTGGAAATAGACGTCGCGGCTGGGAAAGGTGGAGGGTCAGAGAAAGAGAGGAAGGCCCTCAACAAGATGAATTGACACAGTGGTTGTAACAAGGGGATCAAGTATGATAAAGATCATAAGGACGGCGCAGGATAGAGCAGGGTTCAAATCTGTTCAGAAGGTCACTGCGAGTTATAGTTGATGAGAACCTAACAATGCAACACAGACCAGATAAATGAAATACACCAGCAGCCAGTCTCCGACTCTAACTGTACTTGGAGCTGCAAAATGCATGTTAACGCCTCCTTCTTAAATGTACCAGATACTTCCTGAAAAGTTAGAATATACAGAATGGAAGCCCAAAATAAAATTAAAGAGGTGGTTGGAAGAAACAGACATTGAACAGTGTAAGAGGGAAAAACAATTTGTGAAAATTAATCTTCTCAACGAGGCAGCGAGATAAGAGAAGATACTACCTTCAAAAAACAAAAGCCAGAAACTATAAAAGGAAGTCAGATAACAAGAAAAACCACGAAAATTTAAAAATATTATTACTCCAATTCAGAAATCCAATAGAATGGTTGAAAGATAAAAGTTGAACAAATATCACAAAGGCAAAAATAAAGATTTAAAAAAAAATAAATAAGGTGCTAAAAACTTCCAAAGAGAGGATAAAAGCCAAGATACAGAAGAATCAGCAATGGACTAAAAAACGCTGGAGCCAGAAGATAACTGAGGCATCAGTGTTGTCTAAAAGTAAGGGGTAAGTAATTTCCAATTCAGAATTCCATACCCAGCCTAGTCAAATGTGAGAGAGAAATACAGACATTAGGTACACAAAGTCTCAGCCACCTACGTCCTTTTCTCAGAGAGCTACCACACGGCTGTTCTTCCAAATGAGGCCATTAACCAGAAAGACTACCTAGTACCCAGGAAAGAGATCAATATGAGAGGAAGGGAATGCCTAAAATAATGGTAAAGGAGATTTCCAGAACAGCAGCCCTAGAGAACCACGAGCCACACGGGGCTGAGGGTCAAAGGGCTTCACAGAGAAGGGAGGGACAGAGGAAGATCTTACAAACACTCTGTTCCAGCTGAAGATCTTGAGTTGTACACCTGGGTAGAGACACTGCAGATGACTTTGTGGTTGAAAACCAAAGAAATGAAAGGAAAGAATATTATTGACTCTGGGAGAAGAATTCTGTAAGAAAGGAAGTATAATCATAGCATATCACTTGGCTCAACTGTGGAAAATATTTATAAGCAATGATAAAGTAAAATGCTAACCAAACATTGTGAGGTAAATATGTTGGAAAGCTAAAGAGGAGCAGAGTGTGAGGCTGCTGTAAGAGCAAATGGCCAAAGCTGCCTCAGCAGCACAGTATCACTATAAAATGAAGACATGGAGAAGTGCACACTAAATACAGTCATCAAAAGTAAGCACTATTGCACACTCTATCCCGCATAGTTCAGCATGGTTCATCCTGCAATAATCAACATTAATCTACAAGTAGATATATTGGCAGACAGTCAAGCAAACAGACACTGGGAAAGTGACAACACTCGTGACCATACATAGCTGTGGCAGATGGTATTTATACATTCATATTTCTGTACATGCTATAAATATAAATCTATGTAGATAGCGGAGCTAGAGTTCTGGTGGCCAGGTCAGGTGGGAGCTGTCAGGAAGGGTCAGTCCTTGGAAAGAGACACAATGGCTAGGAAAGCAGGGGGTGCAGAAGAAGAGAGGAAGGGCCTCAACAAGATGGGTTGATACAGTGGTTATAACAAGGGGATAGAGTATGGCGAAGATCATGAGGCTGGCGCAGGACACAGCAAGGGTCAAATCTCTTATTCTAGCCCAGAGGCAGCACCTCTCTGGTGGTTCAAATCCAGCAGAGGCTCCAAGGGACAAAGATCGAACTCCTCCCACAGGATTTACAGCCTCTGGAAACCCACTGAATCGTCAATTAAGAATCTATTCCAATTCTATGGCAGTGAGGGGTTTTTTAATTAATTATAACCAAATACCTTAAGGAATAGTACGTTACTGTTGTTATGTGTCACGTGTTAATGGCTCATAACAATAACATTCTACGACAGGTTTGGAAGCAGGAGCGGCATCCACTCCCTAAACAACATGCCTCCGGAAACTGGATGAACTTTGATAAATGTCGATAGTTGCAGAGGGGCTTCAGGCCTTTGGTTCAGAGTCACTATGAGTCATGCTTGACTGGAAGACAACAACAACCTCAAGAAAACGAGTTAACAGTGAGGCTTTGTTTGTCTTTTTTTTTTAACTAAATTACAAACAAATAATGAAATTAAGGAAATGAGTTGCTGGTTCCACGATCTCAGGACCACAGTTTTGGGGACCATCAAGGGCAACCAGTGTAGAATAATAGTCCACAAAGACAATGTTCTAACGTCCTACTTTGATGAGTAGCAACTGGGGCCTTAAAAGCTTGCAATAAGCCATCTAAGGTAACAACTCTCCTTGACCAGGACAAACAAGAAAGATGCAAAGCAAAGACGCAAAGGAACAACTTGTCTGAAAGACCATGTGAACCTCAGTCTCCATAAACCTGGGACCAGAAGAACTAGATGGTACCTTATGACCATGGCTGACCACACTAAAGGGATCGTAGATGAAGGTCCCAGATAGAATGAGGAGGGAATTTGAAACAAAGCTCAAAAACATAAACATTTTAATGTCAGGCTTATCAATCTCATAGAGACTGGTGGAACCCCCAAGGTCATGGCCCTTAGTCATCTTCCAAGCCTGGAACAAAGCTCACTCCTGTGGCTGAATATTCAGCCAAGCAACAAAAAGTCTTTAAGGTGAACAATAATGCCAGGGTGACACTCATTTCCTAGAAAAATCAGCCATCCGAAGGGCAGTGTCTACCCACAGACAGTTTAGATGGCAGGAATGAGTATGAGAGAAGGATTAATCACAGGGAAGAACTTAAATACAATGTGGGTATTGTAATTATTATCATAAAACAAAATATGTATGAATGGTTGAATGGGTAACTCATTTGCTTTGTAAACTTTCGCTCAAATCACAATAAAATAGAGCTGCCTAATCAACAAATAGCAAAATAAGTATGTTATTTTAAAACACAAGAGATAATAGATGAGCTGAATTGATTGCCTTTGGGAAGTGGAAATGAAAAGTGGGGAAGGGTGAGGTAGCAACTGCTGTTCATATCACTCATTATAAGACACAGTATTTTTTTTTTACTTAAAACTCTACACATGTATTATCAAGCCACTGTGATGGGCCACTAGGTTAGGAGGTGCTCTGTCAAACCAAAGACAGGCAGTTCGAATCCACCACCTGCTTTGAAAGATGATAGGAAATCTTCTCCTTTGCTATTTACAAGCTCATAAAACCTTCTGGAGGGTCAGCTTTGAGTCAGCTCCAACGTAACAGCAATAAGTCAAGTATTACATCATCAAAAAGTTAAAATAACTTTTAAAATATCATAAATGAAGAGGTGGAATAGGAAAGACTGGGTGTAAGGTATTTGGAAACCAAATACAGAAAGAAGTGTTCTGTAGATATAAAACTATTCTAAAAACTTTTTTTAAAAAAAGAAAAAGAAGAGGTGGAGGTTGTCAGCTGCACTGGAGATAAAATCACCCATGCAAGGAGTGTGGTTAAGACTCTGGAAGGTGGAGGGAGGGAGATGAATGCATAAGGGATGCAGAAGATAGGTAGGGGAGCATGGTGGGAAAGACCAGGAGGCGAGGAACCAGGACAACAAGGGGAGCCAGCTTCCCAAAGAGGAAGCTCCCAACAAACACATTTGCTCAATGCTGTCAGGTGCTGGAGATGGAGCCATGCAAACAGGGACTGCGAAAGGGGAGTGAGATTGTCAATTCTGCCCTGGAGGAAGGGCAACCAGGGATCTCCTTAGAGGCAAGGAGGGTGAAACCTGGTCTCAAATACTTTGGATATGTTATCAGCAAGAGTCAGTCCTTGGAAAAGGCATCATGCTTGGAAAGACTAGGGGTTCAGAGAAAAAGAGGGAGACCCTCAATGGGAGGGACTGACACAGTGATTACAAAAATGGGCTCCATTATAATCATTAGTAATTTCTTCTTCTGTAAAAATTGGCCCAATTTTATTTTTTAAATATACTACGTGATATAGATTATATGAAGACTGCATGGGGTGAGAATAGTCTAAACTTTTATCAATTTTAAGTCCATTCTAACAAGTGTGAAAATACTTGCTCTCATATGTTGCTTTGGTGCAAAATAATAAAAGTCGAATCAGAAAGATTTAAAATGAAAAAAAAATGGGCTCCAGTGTGTCAGCCTTGAGGAGGATGGCACAGGAGAGGGCCAGGTTCAGATGCGGTGTTCACAGAACCCCCAAGAGCGGCAGCCAACTCAACGGCATCTAACAATAATGTAGGGTGTCTGGCACAGTGCCTGGCACATACCTGTTCAGTAAATGCCGGCTATTCATTGTGATTGTTGTTTTCAACAGATCTCAATATGGAAGCCATGGTCCAAGTTGCAATTACACCAGAGGCAGCCATGGAAAAAGCCAGGTGTTCATCCCCCATCTCACCTGCTGTAGGAGCTCCCCAGGGAGATGGGGGCTGTGAGCCAGTACAATCACCAGTCTGCGGGACACATGTCCTTTTTGGGCCCGCTCTCCTTTTCCAACTATCTGTGAAGTATCACGGATGCAGGAGTCATTCCTGGAGGCCTGCTAACCCCAGCCCTTCTCAGTGCCTGGGCCTCCTGCAGGGAGGCCAGTCTCAGGCCCACCAGCAGAGGGCGCAGATGGTCAATGGTCCCAGATGCAGACTAAACATCAACACTCCCCTACTGGGACCGCGTTTGTGGCCCAACTTCTGCCTCAGTTTCCCTGACTCCTGAGACCAGAGCTCTCTCTGAAGTCTGGGTGGTTTGAAGAGACATGCATAGCTGTCTCCTCTTCGTAGCAGAGACACACAGGTGGGGAGATGGTCATTCTCCTCCTTGTTCCAGTGGGAGGTTTCTTCTGTTCTTCTCATTTTTAACCTGGGCACACAGTTGCCCAGGATAAAGACCACACCTCCACTCTTAATTGTAGCTCAGTGTGGCCATATGATCAAG
This sequence comes from Elephantulus edwardii, assembly GCF_000299155.1. Classification (NCBI taxonomy): domain Eukaryota; kingdom Metazoa; phylum Chordata; class Mammalia; order Macroscelidea; family Macroscelididae; genus Elephantulus; species Elephantulus edwardii. Next base: position 3,025,885 of record NW_006399936.1, on the reverse strand, counting down.
TTTCTACAGAACCTGGTCACCTAGCCACAAGCTGGTGTCACATGGAAACATCTGGAAACCTGGAGAGTTGACAACATTTGCCCTTTCAACTTTGCTCTTCTTCTGCCCTCTACCTAGACTGCAGGTGTGATTGCTGGAGCTCCAGTCTCCATGTTGGGCCACATGAATGCTGGGGAGGACAAGGGAGCTACAAGGACCTCGATCCCCAAGACTTCATGAAGCAGGCCCTAGATTTCTATCTTAAAAAGAAGCAAATGAGCTTCTTCACTGAAGTCAGTTATTTTGGGGTCATCACAACTTACAGCAGGAGCTCTGGTGGCGAAGTGGTTAAGCGAATCGAAAGGGCAGCAGTGTTAACCCACTAGTCTCACATCAGGAGAAAGACATGGCTGGCTGCTTCTGCAAAGATTACAACATTGAAAACCCCACAGAGCAGTTCCACTCTCTCCTAAAAGGTCACTGAATCAGAAAAGACTTCCCAGCAAATAATAGAACTTGCAGCTCAATCTGATGATGAGTGCCATGCCCTCTCAGCTAGCCAGGCTGCTGGCATCACCTCACTTCTACTTCCAAGCTCAAGGCCTCACTGTGGGCTCAGATCTCACAGGTGCCAGCCTGCATGCCAAGGGGACCTCTCAGGATAGCAGTGTAAAATCATCTTAGACCTCCCACATCTGTGGGACAATAAAGATGGGATATCTAGCTTCCTCTCTCTCCTGGACAAGTCTCCTGCAGATGGGCAATGCCACCAGCATTGGTTTAGCTGTCTTTGTTCCCTATTACTGCTAACATGAGGATATCACAAGGATGGCTTTAACAAACAGAAATGTATTTTCTCACAGATTAGGAGGCTGGAAATCCGAGTTCAGGGCACTGGCTCTAGGAGAAGGCTTTGTTCCCCTGTCAGCTCTGGAGAACCGTCCTTGTCTTTCTGAGCTCCTGCTCCTGGGTGACCTTCACATGACATGACCTCTCTCTTCCCCCATCTCTGTTCTACTCGATTATTTAATAGCTTCTTTGTTCTTCTTGTTGTTATGTGCCGTCGAGTCGCCTGCGACTCACAGCGACCCTATGTACAACAGCCCAAGCCCTAATTCTATCCTGTGCCGATCTTATTGTCTGTAACACACCCACCTCCATTACACAAGTCACCCATTCAATCCATCTCATCAAGAGTCTTCTTCTCTTGTGCTGTCCCTCCACCCTCCCAAGCATGACATCCCTTTCCAAGGACTGGTCCCTCCTTGCAACATGTCCAAAGTATGTCAGACAAAGCTTCAGAATCCTTGCCTCCAAGGAGAAGCCTGGTCTCACCCTCTCTAAGACAAACCTATTTGTTCTCCTAGCAGTCCAATACTCTTCTCCAGCACCACAGCTCAAAGACACCAACTCCCCTTCTACCATCCCTGGTCACTGCCCAGTTTTCTGATGCATAGCAAGTAATTGCATAGACTATGGCCTGGATTAGGCACACCTTAATCTTCAGACTGACATTGTTGCTCTTCAGTACTTTGGAGAAATCTCTGACAGAAGACTTTCCAAATGCAATTAGTCTTTTCATTTCGTGGCTGCTAGTACCTAGAGTGTAAAATTGACTCAAGGTATACCCTACACCTACCCTGCCTCAATGACACAATAAAGACTATTCATTACAACACATATTTTCGTCCATAACACTGATCATACAACTCCAACTTCTGCACACCCCACCAAACCTCCCCCAAAGTCCCAGCACACACTGGAAAGGGGCTGAGTCACAGGACTACCCATCCTTATGGGGCAGGATGAGCTTCCCCACCTGCCTCTCCCACATCTGTGAGCACTCACATAAACCAGAGCTTCACATCAGGACCCTGGCTTCCTGGTGTGCTCATGGGGCTCACCCAGGGCTGGGCGAAACCATGTGAGCAGGGGAGGTGCCCTCAGAGAGGCCAGGGACACACTTACCTTTCTCCGATGCTGGGGCCAGGTCAATGAAGCTGCGACATTTTTCACCTTTGAAAAGAAAAGAAAAGTGTCAGGGTGTGGGAGGACATAAGAGCATATGCCTCACCCTATCACAGGAGCCTGGAACAGAGCAGGGGAGAACGGTGTGGGGCACCTGACGCTTCTAATAACCTCAATGGCATCTTTCTCTAATCTCGATTACTGGAAACTCAAAATCCCTGAGGGGTGTGGATGGTGATGCTGAGAGCTCAGCTAAGCAGCACCTCCCACCCCAGGCCCCTCGCTGGACTCTCCGCGTCTCTTTCCCGTGTCTCTCTCCAGACAGCAGGGTATTTTCAAAACATGCCAAACACCTCTCTCCCTTTCACACACACACACACACACACACACACACAGAGACAGGGAAAGAGAGACACAGAGAGAGGTGTTTCTCATTACATGCACTTCCTGTCACACACACACCCTGTCTCTCTCTCTCTCACACACACACCCTGTCTCACTCTCTAACACACAGTCTCTCACACACACAGATACACACTCTGTCTCACACCTACATATATACATACACTGTCTCTCATTCATACTCACATGCACATACTAAGCTTGTCTCAGTATCTCACACATACGCGCGCGCGTGTGCACACACACACACTTCTGTTCAAAACCCTTGGTGACTTCGCAGGGAATAAAGCCCACACAGGAGTCTAACCTCTCTCAGCACCCACCACACTCTCCCCTTCTGCCTCATCACTCCCCTGCTCCCTCCCACCATGAGGTCTTCGCACAGCACATCCTATTCTCCACTGCCTGAAACATACTCGCCCTCTCACAAATCTCCCAGCAGATGACCTTCGCCAGTGGAGCACCCAGTCACTGTTAGGATTTCTACCTTTGTGTAAGTCTTCAGTGGGTTCTCACTGTTGTTATGTGCTGTCAAGTTGCTTGAGATTCATAGCGACGCTATGTACAACGGCTCTGAACCCTGCTCTATCTTGAGCTAATTTGTTTCCAACAGTCAATCCATCTTATCTAGGGTCTTCCTTTCTTGTGCTTTTCTATCACTTTTCCAAATATGATGTCCTTCTCCAAGGTCTGGTCGCTCCTGGCAACAAGGCCAAATTATGTGAGACAGAGTTTCAAAACCTTTGTCTCCAAGGAGCAGCCTGGTTTCACCCTCGCCCGGACAAACCTGTTTGTTCTCTAGGTGGTCCATGATATGTTCAATACACTTCTCCAGCATCATGACTCAAAGGCATTGATTATTCTTCTATTGTCCTTGGTGACTGTCCAGCTCTCCAATGCATAGCAAGTAATTGCAAAGAGCAATGGATAGCTATCTCTCCATCACAGCTCCCAAACTCTGGGCCCCAGGAAGAAAGGAGCCACATCTTTAATGCTTGCCAGCTCAGTAAAAATGCATCCTTGACTTCTCTTCCTCTCATATATGAACTGTGGATCCTCGACATACCTAGGATTCAACTATCTATCACCAATCCCACCGCTCCTTCCCTGCTCCCAGTCACCATCGTCTCATGCCTAGGTTACAGCAGCAGGCTGTGCCCCCTTCCCTTAGCTACACAGCAGTCAGATGAAGCCTATTAGCATCAAGAAGGATCATATCCCTTCTCATATCTCACAAGAGATTAAAAAGAGAGGAAAGCAAGATGAAATGTGAACCATCAAGAAAAGAATTGCCAGGAGTGGAGCGTGTCCTTCTGGATTCGGGAGACTGTACCAGAAAGCTCCTTATCACAGGGAGACCTCCAAGGAACATTGGCCCTACAAGTGCTGAAGGAGACGTGGATCTCCTCCAGACCCCACAGGGAGAGAGCAGACCCTCCTCCAGAGTTTGCACTCTGAATTAGGACTTCTAGCTTCCTAAACTTTAAGAGAATGAATTTCTGTTTGTTAAAGCTGCCCACGTGTGGTATCTCTGTCCTGGCAGTATAAGATAACCAGGACACTTCTGTTCAAGGTTAAGACAAGGCAGCTCAGGGCAGCTGAGGGGTCGGCCTAGACCACCCAGCAGGTCAGTGTCACGGAAATTATGAACAGTTGGAAAGGTGTTTGTTGGCAGCCAAGAACTAGAAGGGAAAATGGAATATGACAATAAGTGTCATAGCTAACGGTTTAAAACTTTCTCAAATGTTCCACTGATTTCTCAGAAGGTGAAGAAGAAGAAAACTAGCACCAAATTCAGAAGAGAGCCATGCTCCACAGCAGGAGGAAGCGGTAGTCTGCTTCTGTAAAGATTTGCAGCACAGGAAACCCCATGAGACAGTTCTGCCCCGTCCTCTAGGGCTGCTAGGAATTCTAATTGACCTGAAAGTGGTGGGTTTACAGGACTTGGCACATAGTTAAGGCAACATCTACTCAACGTTTTGGTGTCCACACATGCCCTCCAATGTCATTCATAACAGCTCTCAAGGCTCCCTTCTGGAAAGACATCTGGGCTCAGAAGTCACAGACATGAGTTCAAATCCATCTTCTGTCTCTGCCTAGCCACATGACCTCAACAAGTAACCTGCCTCTTGGAGCCACTTCTCATCTGCCCACAGGACCTGCAGAGTCTGCCTCACCGGCTTAGAAAGAGGGTCACAGCATGAGGACGTGAAAATGCCCATCCACAAGCAAAAGCTATTCTACATCCCTTCCTTGAACCCAGGCTGGAGATAAACTTTACTCCTCCCCAGAAAAAGGCTGGAAGTCTTCCCAAGGCAAGAGCAGGAGGCTGAATTCTGCCACTTCAGCCTGAGCAGGTGGCACGAAGCTGGCCAGGTACTGGCAGAGCCCAGAGAGGGGCCAGAGGCAGCTGCCCAGTGCCAGGGCTGGCAGAAGGTGTGCGGGCGCTGAGGGTCCGCCATGTTGCCCTTGGCATGGAAGCTCAGAGCCACGATCTGGCTGCAGCAGAGGGACGAGAATAGGGGGCGGGCATGTGGGAGCCCAGCATCCTTGGCCAGGTCCCCAGATCCTGTGGCTGAGAATCGTGACTTAATTCCAGACCCAGCAGATGGAGTAGGTGAGACTTCTGCCGAGGAGTAGGGGGGAGAGGAAATCAGGGGAGCCCTGGTGAGGGTCCAGGAAAAGCAAAGGCACAAAGAGGTCTCACAAAGTCAGCCAACACATACTACCTAGCACTTGCTATGCACATACCGGGTGCCAGCAGCCCTGTGGTAAGTGCTTGACACATTACTGATTCACTTAAGCGTCACAATACTCCTAGGGGGTGCCACCTACTCCCACTTCCCATGTACAGATGAAGAAACTGAGGAGGCAAGAAGACAAAGTTAACTTGTCCAAGGTCACACACAGTAGTGGAGCCAGGATTCAAATCAAGAGTCCACAACAGAACCCTTAAGTTTAGCCACTATTCTATGCATGCTGTTTCCCCAGCGCTCCAGGGCACATGGGCATAGAGACTCCAATAGCCACCTTGCTAGATCCAGTACCACTCCACAACCTTGTATGCAGAAAGTGAAGAAGATGTACAGCACCTTCTGATCAACTACAGCTTTCAATACACGTTACATCTCAATATCAAGAAATCAAAAATCTTCACCACTGGACCAACACATAGAGACAAGAATGAAATTATTAGTGTCTCATTTTACCTGGATCCAAAATCAACTCCCATGGGAGCAGCAGTCAAGCAATCAAAAGATGTGTTGCCTGGGGGAAATTTGCTGTCAAGGACCTCTCCAACATGCTAAAGAGCAAGGATTTCAGTTTAAAGACTAAGGTGCACCTGATCCAAGGCATGGCCTTTACAATTCTTCTTCAACCTTCTTTGATTTTCATCCAACTTTCAAATACATAGGGAAGCAACTGAAAAATACCCTGGCTTAGATCAAGTGTCTGATGTTGGAGAAGAATACCAAATATCCCAGGGACTGCCTGGAAGCGCAACTAGTGTGCTCCTTAAAGGCAAGAATGGTCAAACTTCGTCTCATACACTTTGGGAATGATGTCAGTAAGGACCCGTCCTCGAAAAGGACATCACGCTGGGAAAGATGGAAGATTAGAAAAAGCGAGAAAAGAGTCTGAATAAGACAGACGTACAAAGTGACAGGGATAATGGGCTTGAACATGAAGATGATTGATTGCAAGGATGGTGAAGGCTAAGGTCAAGGTTTCGCTTAAGCTAGGGTAGGGTTTCTATGAACTGCCATACACTGGACTGCACCTAACCAGCCTGAAGCATGCGAGGTCTCAATCTGCCCTGAGGCAGCTCCCAGGGAAGGCGTAGTGATCTGCTTCCAACACTACGGAGCAGTTCTGGTCCGCATCAACCAGGTGGGCAAGCGCAGGAATCCGAGGTGACCATCAATTCCAGCTCCGCTTCATCTTAGCCAAGGAAACAGGTTGCAGAGTTGTTGTCCTTTCTGAGGGGAAGTCCCCAGACACCCAGCCAAGGAGGATGCCATAATGTGAGGCGATCCAAAGTGCTGCCATTTCCAAGTCGCGCAGCCAAGGGGACAGAAGACGCAGGGCGGCTGCGACCAAGTGGGAGCCCAACCTGTGCAGGGTCCCAGGCACACAGCGGGCGCTTTCACCATGCCCGCAAGGCGGAGAAGAACTGGCCCAGGCCCCCAGTGAGCGTGGCCTAGAAGGAATGTCTTTAACCTTTTTTTTTTGGTTTTCTAGGGCTAAAGTCTGCAGGCTTTGCCGGGCTCTGGAGTCACAGCTCCGGGCACGGCGAGCAGGGAGAGCGCGGCCCCGCCGGCGGCCCTGCGGGAGGCTGCCCACTCGATCCCGGGCTGGCCCCGCGCCGTGGCCCGCTCCTCCTCCGCCGAACCCTCCAGAGGCCGCCGCCAGTTCAACTGACAGGGCGGCAGATGGCACACACTCCTCGGCTGATGATATTTTGATTTCTTTCTCTCTTACAGATGGTACCAGGCCTTGATGTCTGGCTGGAACCCAACACGTGGGTCAACTTTTAAGGGGATAATCGTTTCTACAAGTGGAGGAAACACGGCACAACGAGTCCCGTTCGTCCGCGGCTCCGGCAGCGACGCATGCGCGTCATATGACCGCCAGCGGCGCCCCGCTCGCACTCCTGGGGCATTGTGGGTAAATCCCAGGGCAGGGGCTTATTAAAAAAAAAAAAATTAGACCCGGAAGAACCTAAATGCTTATGTAATATAATATTGCTATAACCATAATGAGAGCTCTGGTGGCCTCATAGTAAGAAGCTGCACTGCGATCCTGAAGGCACCCGGTTCGAAACCACCAGCTGCTCCACAGGAGAAGGATGGGCAAATCTGGTCTCTTCGCGTGTGATTATTACCTCTGAAAACCCTCTAGAGGGTCAGCCGTGGTTCAGTTCTCACTCGACGGTACACAACAACAGAACGGCATAGCTATAATATTACTATATTGTTGTTATGTGCAATCGAGTCGCCTATGACTCATAGCGAACCTATGTAAAACAGCCCTAAACCCTGCTCTATCCTGTGCCAATCTCACTGTCTCTGACACACCTACCCCCATTGCCCCAGTCACTGAATCAATCCACCTCATAGAGGGTCTTCCTTTCCTGCGCTTTCCCTCCACCCAAGCATGATGTCCCTCTCCAAGGATTGGTCATTTTTTGCAACGTGTCCAAAGTATGTCAGACAAAGCTTCAGAATCCTTGCCTCCAAGGAGCAGCCCAGTTTAACCCTCTCCAGGACGAACCAGTCTGTTTTCTTAGCAGTCCATTGTATATTCAATACTCTTCTTCAACACCACAGCTCAAAGGCATCAATTCTCCTTCTATCCTCCAAGTCTTTGGAATCACAGAAGTCCATAAAAGCTTGAGATAAAAGCTATCAGATCAAGGGCTGGACAACCAGAGATATGTGTTGAAGGGAATGAGTGGGAGTGGAGGTGGATGCTGGTGGATGGTGGAGCAGGGAAATAAGTGGGTCAAGACACTTGTGTCAAGGACCGGGACAACACTGAAACCAATGGTTAATTCCACAATTAGGGAAATATCTTTGATCTGATTTTTTCGTAAAATGCTTGTCTGTCAGACACTTCTCTAAATCTGAGCATTCAGATTAAGACAGACTAGGAAGAAGGATTGGCCATCCACTTCTGGAATAGCAGGCCTCTGAACACCCTATGTACAACATGTACCCTGTTGTTATTACTATAATGTTATATATTATAATGTTACTATAGTTTAATGACAAGAGCAAGGCAAGGATGGGCAATCTCCTCCCATGTGGTTTACGGCCTCTGAAAACCTGCAGAGGGTCAGCTATGGGCCAGTTCCGACTCGATGGGGTACTCAACAACAAACAGAGGCAAGAAGCTGTACTGCAATCATGAAGGCACACAGTTCGAATCCACCAGCTGCTCCGCAGGAGAAAGATGGGTGCTCTCCTCCCAAGTAAGTCTGACTCTGAAAACCTGCCATAGAGTCAGCTATGGGTCAGTTCCAAATCTATGGTACCCAACAACCACCACCATAATATTACTGTTGTTGTTGTATACTGTAGAACTCGGGAAGAGATTGCCCATATTTCTCCCACCGAGCAGCTGGTAACCTCAAATTCCTTGCCTTTGGGACTGCAGCGCAGCTTCTTGCCCCTAGGCCACCAGAGCTCCCATAATATTACGGTGACACCATTATAGTTAAGTGTAAGAACTGCCACTTAAAAGATCTGTGACCCCACGCCTGTGACTGAGACGCTTTAGATCTTCATCTGTAAAAGGTCTCACTGTCATCAGCACCACCTAAGGAATGATAGGAACAAGCTAGCTGTCCACCTGAGATGCTGCTGTTCCTTCTGAGTATGGCATTGTCGCCAGGAAGTCGATAGGAAGCCAGACACATTTCCCAGCAGCTCCTAATACAACCGTGTGACTGCTTTTACCGATGAAAGGCGAGTGTTCCTGATGTGTGGCACTCCCCGTGGAGGGTTTTATGAAGAGGCTGTGCCTTCTTGTTCCTCACCCAGCTATCCTTCAGGCCCTAAAAAATGGCAGATCCATCACTAGGAAGGTGCCTGATCCCACTGGGTGGTGAAGAGTCTCACCCACAAGCATCTCTCCCTCTGAAGTGTTCCAAGAGCTGAAAATAAATGTCTACTGTGTGAACTCACTGACATACGGATATTTATTACAGTAACTAGTGTTTCCCTATACAAGTGCTAGTCGGGGGTCAAACAAGATAATACTTGTGAGGCACTTGGCACACAAAAGGACTCAATACCTGTTTATTATCATCACCATCTTTACTATCACTGTCACAGCGATATTTCAAGGGAGGCTGATAAAGGATATTGTGAATTTTATATTTTTCTTTTAGTGCTATCCCATATGTTAGGGTTGGTTAACGCAAACCACATCTGCCTTTCCCAATACTTTAGTCTTATTTCTGCCCCCTCCTTTTTTTTTTTTCAATGAGTAAGAATCTTTCATACTCTGCTCTAACTCACACCCCCAAAAGTATGTTTTGAAAGAGACATTGAAAAGTGGGAGTAGTTTTCTGTGACATACAGGGGCTGACACCATGATCATCTATGTCCCTGGTCACCCGCTCTGCTAGATATGGGGGGCAGGACTTGAGACCACAGAGCCTGCCATCCTCATTTCCCAATGGGGAGACCAAGACACAGCACAATCTTGATTAAAGTCTTGTCGTGAGTCCGATGTTGAGCTGAATTTAGGCTGAAACCCTTCCTTCGTCTTCTTATCCAGAAGAAGATATGGGAGGGAAGGGTCTCACCAACTCCCAGGTATGCACAATATTAAGAGCTAACTATTAGGAACTGAAGTGAGTCCCCCCCCCCAAAAAAAAGGTGTGTCAATGTCCTAATCTCTGTATCTGTAATGTGATTTGCTTGGACATAGGACTTTTCTTTGAAGATGTTACCAAATTAACAAGGTCATGACTGTGTAAGGCAGGTCCTCATCCCTTCTGAATAGTGTCTTATGAAAAGGGAGCACAGACAAAGTGGCACAGAGGGAAGACCATACCAGGAGAAGACACATCTTTCAAAAAGCAAAGACATGCCAGAAGAACACAGAGGCTTCTAGAAGTTGGGAGAGACACGGAAAGCCCTCCCCTGGATAGGATAAAGAGCACAGTCTTCTAAGGCCCAGAATTTTTACTCTGAAACCTCCAGAACTCTGAGACAATACATTTCTGTTCATTAAGATCACCCACTTTTGGTATTTCATTACAGAGACTAAGACATAATTGTGTCTAGTGCATAACTGAGAACATACTAGATCTCCAACACTGTTCTGCATCTTCAGGAGAATTGTTGTTGTTGTCGTGTACCATTAAATTGGAACTGACCCATAGCTGACCCTATGGTGGGTTTTCAGAGGCAGTTAATCACACGGGGAGACGGTCCATCTTTCTCCCACAAAGCAGCTGGTAGATTTGAACTGCGTGCCTTCAGGATTGCAGCACAGCCATAAAAGTGCGCTAATTTGCCTAATTCTAATCAGTTACATGGAGATACTATGATCACTCTTCTCGTTCTTTTTTTTTTTTGGTGAAGAAACTGAGGCACCAAAGTTAGGTGGCTTACACAAAGGTATAGAGATAGCAGTACCAGGATCCCACAAAGCTCTCTAACTCCAGAGACCCCATTGTCAGTCAACATTAGGAGAAAAGCAATCTTGCAGGAAGGATTCTATTTATTCTGTTTGACTCCAGGGGCATAGTCAAGTAGGTGAATTTCTACCTAAAGTAAAGTAAGACCTGCCCAGATGTGAGGAGGGCTAAGCCCCTCTGAGCGTAGCACTAAACTTCATGGTGAAAAGACAGAAGATTTTAGACCGCCCCAGGGGGATGCTGCCATGATGGTCAATGAGTTGATGGGTCAAGCAATTGATGGGGTACTGGGTGTGGTAAGTTCCCCCCTCAGTGTTTGAAGTGTGTATCACCGTGGCTCCTGTGGGAGGAATGGACCACTGCAATTCACGTGTGGAGCATTATGGTTCATATGTAAGTTGTGTGCACGTTTCGTATATGGGGTGTGCATCACTGTGGGTCATGTGTGGAATGTGTACATGGTTCATGTATGGCGCGTGTACCATTCATGATGGCAGAAGTGGCCTGAATTGTGATAGGGGCATGATTTTTCTTCTCCAACTCCCTTCTGATTCATCAGACTCCTTCCAGAGGAAATTTCCATTTTCTTCTAACTTGTTCTTAGCAAAACACTAATAACACTTGTTTATCACTTTAAAAAAAAACAAAACAAGGTAGAGTTTGATAGCATTAAGGGAAAAACTGAACCAGAGGAAAGCAGAAATATTCATAATGGAATTCCAGTCATTCGTACGGCTAGGAGTACACTCACAAAGCTGGCGTGAAGAGACTGAAGTTGGAAAGCACTTAAATAAATGAATCACGTGGTGCTCAGGTGGGAAAAACTGTTAACAAGCCTGGCTACTAGCTGAAAGGTTGGAGGTTCAAGTCCACCCAGGGGCATCTCAGAAGAAAGCCCTGGTGATAGACTTCAGAAAAATCAACCCCTGAAAACCCAATGTAGTGCAGTTCTATTCTGACATGTGTGGGGTCCCCGTGAGTCAGAATGGCTCAATGGCAACGGGTGCTGGCAGACCAGCTCCAGGCTGTGCTCCAGGCTATGTCCCACCACAGCAGGAGTGCCATTCACACCATACTCATCTGAGCGTAGTCCTTCCTGTCCTTGTCCTTCCCCATACACTGGCAGCCACGGATATTTTTAGAGGAATCAAAGTCCCAACCATCCCGGGGAAGAGAGATAATCCTCTGGCTGGCTGCCCTGAAATTGGCAGCCACAGTTTCTCACCGAAAATGCTCACACTCTGTTCTCAGTCCTCTGGCCCTGCCAAAGCTGGGCCCCAGCCTGAGGCCCAGAAGAAAGAGGAGGGAACTGGGGCACAGCATCCTCCTCAGGGGTGACACACGCCAGAGTTCTCGGTGAGGCTGAGGGACCCTGGATGGCGAGTGAGCTGTGCACCCAGGTCTAAGGCAGCACAGACACACTCGGACACTAACTCAATGGGAAAACACATTATCCATGAGTCGTTCTCAAACGATGGAGTTGACTTTGAGACCTAGTCCACTAGGGAAGAATCACCATAAAACTCAGCAATGGCGAATTCAGGGAAAAGTGCCCCAGAGAGTGAGGAATCTACCTCCATACAAATCCCAGCAGGACAGCGGGTGATATCAGCTGTAACACCTTGACAGTGATAGCGCCTCATTGTTCTCAGGAAGGGTCTACTGACACCGAAAAATTTATCTAAACACAGCAGTGGGGCACTTCTCTCCCCTTTCCCCACCACAGTGGCAGAGTTCATTTCTACCCAGAGCCAAAATGCTGAAACAGAGACAATGGAGATTAGCATTTAGGCCTAATACATAAAGGCAAAAGGGAACAGGGATATATTTGCAGCACATAAAAACATATATGTAAAAAATAACTTCTACCAAACCTGAACATGTTCATGGTATAGTCCCAGTCACCTTCCCACACCTCTCCAGCCTGCATGTCCATCCACACATCCATTCCTAGATTACTGTTTGTTAGTACTATTATCGCACAATTCTGTGTGTAGCCGTCATTTACCGTTGCCGGCCCTCAGCCCTCGTATACCTCTCAATGTCTTACTTACTTAGCCCTGGTCTCATTGTGCTCTTTTCACACAAGTTACTACGTGTCTGCTGTACAGTCTTCCAAGCCCATCAGCCGTGCAGCATTCCAATCTTTCCATGGCCTCACCAGCATTTGCGGTTTAACTTTGCTCTGAAGACCCAGGTGAGATACTATCTCCCTGGTGTTTTGATTTGTGGTCTCTCTAATAAGTAGTCATCACACGTGTGTCTTGTCATGTTTGTTGGCCACCTGAGTGTCGTCTTTAAGTGTCTCTTCATGTTCTCTGCCTGTTTGGTTTTTTTTTTTAATTGGACTCTCGTTTTGTTATGGAGGTGGTAACGTTTCCCATAAATTTTAGAGATTCGTTTCTTGTCTGATGTGTCACTGTCATTTCTTTTTCTTGGTCTGTAGATTCTCTTTGACTCTTCAGGAGCAGCAGTCTTTGGATATGAATAAGTGTTTTCTTTTTAGGAGGTCCCAGTCAGCTAGTCTATCTTCCATTGTTTTTGGATTTTCTGCTATGTTTGATACTCTACTTGTGCCATAAATTAGAGTCCCTAATTTTTTCTTTGATGTGCTTTGTAATTTTACATTCAGGTCTTTGATCTATCATGATCCATTAAAAAACCAATTTTTAAAAAATATTATGTGATATATGGGTTCTGTTTCACTTTTCTACAAATTGATAGCCAGTTTTGCCAGAACTATTTATTAAAGAGAGTCTCTCTTCCACATCTAAAGGATTTCAGCCTTTTGTCAAAGATTAGCTGTCCATAAGGGGATGAATTTACTTCTGAGTTCTCAATTCTGTGCCAGGGTTTGATCTGTCTATTGAGGAGCCAGTATCACGCTGTTTTGACAGCCACGGCTGTGTTTTAAGATCAAGAAGCACCTCCACTCGCTTACAGTCCCCAGCAGAACCATCCAAACCCAGATTTATCAACACTGAAGATGCCTAGAGAGGCACATTCTCTGTGACCTAACAATTGCATTTCTTAGAATTCATCTTGCGATAGAATCACAGGTGTCAAAAATAGCAAAAGGGTGAGGTAATTCACGGCCCCATTATTATAACTGGAAAAGACCCCTTCTCCTTTGCTGTCATGTTGTTTTCCACCCATAACTGACCCTCCAGCAGGTTGCCACGGTTGTAAATTGCACAGAAGGAAACAGTCCATCTCTTTTATCCTTAGAGCTGCTGGTAAATTTTTGCGTTAGCAGTGCACCTCTCTACAGATTAGACGGCCAGAGTTCTCTAGAAAAGGGAGAAAAATCTCAAATCCCATTAATGAAGTAAGAACTGCACAGCCAATCTATGAAACTCTACACCCACTAAAACAAATGAAGGGTGAAAGATCTCTCTCCCTCTCTAACTCACTCTCTCTTCGTGATAGATAATCAATACAGAGTATCAATATCAAGTGAAAAAAGTGAGTTGCCACTGACATTTACAAATAAACAATTCTTCCTGCCTTTTCTCTGTCCTGTGTGGTCTCCTGACACTTAGTTTCCCATTTTTGCTGCAACAAATTATCACAAACATAATGGCTTAAGCAAAATTTTTTTATTTCACATATCTGTAAATCCAAAGGCTAAGATAGATCTCAGGGGGCCAAAATTAGGGCGTTGGCAGAGCTCTCTGCTCCCTTGTGGAGCTGCTGGGGGAGATTCCAGTAAGGTAACATGTTCACAGGTTCTGAGTTAAGACAGGGGCATCTTGGTGGCTGGAGAATATTATGTTACCACAGATACCCTGCCCTCCAGCTCTCTCAGTATTTAATCACAGCTTATGAAACTCCAAACCCTCTCATACCTCAGCTTACGTGACAGTGCTCCTTCTCACTCTCTTCCACCAAAGAAAATGAAGAAGATAAAGCACTTACTGAGAAAGCTCAAAGATGAGCCTTCCATATGAATTATATGTCAATATCAAAAAAACAAAAAACACCCCACCCTCACAACTGGACCAAGGAGCAATATCGTGATAAATCTGGAGAAAAGATGGCAGATGTTATGAAGTTCATTTTCCTCGGCTCCACAATCAACACCCACAGAAGCAGCAGTCAAGAAATCAAACCGCATATTCCCATTGGGCAAATCTGCTCTCTAAAGCGCTAAGGAGCAAAGATGTGTTTTTGAGGACTAAGGTGTGCCTGACTGAAGCCATGGTGCATTTTCAGTCACCTCACATGCATGTGAAAAGTTTGACAATGGACAGGAAAGACTAAAGAAGAATTGATGTTTGTTGTTGTTCTTTCTTACAAAAGCTGACATTTATTCTTTATTAAAGCTCTCCACAAAATAGGAATACAAGAGAAATCCCTCAACATCATTAAGGGATCTATATTTTAAAAAAAACCCAACCATTCATATACATTGTGTTCCACCAAGTCAAATGTAATTTATACAATCTTTCCCATACATTGAGTTTTACATACTGATTATTATTGCTTTTTGTCTTTTTAAATTTTTTTAATTTTATTAATTTTTGTGTGTACTGTCAAATTGGATCTGACTGGTATAGGAGGAGATTGCTCCTCCTTCTCCAGCAGAGCATCTGGTGGATTTGAACCGCATACCTCTGGAATTGCTTTTTGTCTTTTTTTAATTATTTTTCTTTTATACTGGTTTATTTACAAAGTTTGGGGGGAGTTTTTGGCTTTTTTTTTCCATTAATTTCAATGACCATCTACAGAGATTTTGGATTTCCATTCATTCATTGTTGGACTCTTTTCCCCACCCACACCACCCCCACCCCCAGTTTGCTCTTCTCCTAGAAAAGCAAAAGAAAAACTCCCCCATGGTGTGACAAAGGATACTTAATATACCTTGGACTGCAAAAAAAAAAAATCCACCTTGGAAGAAGGGCCGCTGGGATGTTTCTTGGAAGTGAGGATGGGGAGACTTGATCTTACACACTTCGGACATGTTCTCAGGAAGAGTCGATCACACTCGGGAGAGTCAGTGAAACAGAAGACGACCCTGAATGGGATGGATTGACACAGCAGTGACAGCAGTGGGTTCAAGCTCGGCAGCGATCCCTGAGAGACACAGGCTGGCAGGCTTCACTCTATTGAACACAGGGTCTCCAGAAGCATTACACGTTGGCGCCAACTTGACAGCACCTCACAATTCCGACTCAAACCTTCAAAGCTGACGTTAAAAATCCCTTTCCCTGTTTAAATTAACTGTGTTGCACAAAATGGTACACAACACACTTTTTTTAAATTAATAAGACTTTTGTTTAAAGTTTTAAGTTTGCATTTTGACTTTTTTTGTAAGGATGTATGTTGTGTGTTTAACCTTTATTAAGTAATGTTAAAAACTGTGATGTGTGCGTAGAATATTACGAATGCATGTTCATGTCTAAAGAATGGCTGTTGATGATAAAATAAAAATCAGCTTTCATTTTTCGAAAAAAAAAAATCCCTTTCCCCAGGAAGCCCTCACTGATTCCTCTAGGAAGAATCGATGACAGTGATGACACAAGAAGACCCCTCTGTATTGGCATTTAACTCCTTTGTCTGCATTGTCTCTCCCCGCAGCCTGCGAGCAATTTGGCAGTGAAGGCTGACTTGTACACATGCCACATCTGGCACAACGCCTGGCACGTAGTAAACCCCCCAAAACCAAACCAGTGTCATCAAGTTGATTCCGACTGATAAGGACCCTACAGAACATAGAACTGCCTCCCCGCATTTCCAAGGAAGCAGACTGCCATACCCTCTTCCTGCACAGCGCTGTGTGGTTTCATGCCAGCAACCTTGTGGTAATCAGTCAAGTGTTTAACCATCGCCCCAGAGTTCATAAACCTTGGAGGAGTGTATATTAGCATGGGGTGGTGTACTATAGAAAGTGCATTCCAAAACATGTCATTATTGTTATTCCCCACTCCTAGCACATGGTAAGAGCACAATCATTATTTTTCCTAACTAACCAAATTAATGTTCATCCTAATATTGATTATGCAAAGGCATTTGACTGTGTGGATCATAACAAACTGTGGCTGACTCTGAGAAGAATGGGAATCCCAGAACATTTAATTGTGCTAATACGAAACCTATACTTGGACCAAGAGGCAGTAGTCAGAACAGAGCAAGGTAACACTGCATGGTTCAAAATTGGGAAGGGTGTACGCCAGGGATGCATCCTGTCTCCATACCTTTTCAACATGTATGCAGAGCAGATTATCCGGGAGGCTGGGCTCTATGAGGAGAATTGTGGCATCAGGATTGGTGGAAGATCTATTAACAATCTGCGTTATGCAGATGACACAACCCTGCTTGCTGAAACTGAGGAGGACCTCATGCACTTGCTGCGAAGGGTCAAGGACTGCAGCCTTCAGTATGGACTAAGACTCAATGTCAAGAAGACAAAGATTCTCGCCACTGGACCAATTAGCAGCGTCAGGATGGATGACGAAGAGATTGAGATTGTTCACAGTTTCAGTTTGCTCGGCTCCACAGTTAACACTCTTGGTACCAGCAGTCAGGAAATCAAAAAGCGTATCACGATGGGAAAGTCTGCTGTTAGGGACCTCTCAAAGGTACTCAGGAGCAACAGTGTCCCTCTGGAGACTAAGGTGCGCCTGATACAGGCCATGGTATTTGCAATCGCTTGTTATGCATCAGAGAGTTGGACAATGACTAGGGAGGACAGAAAGAGAGTGGATGCTTTTGAGCTGTGGTGCTGGAGAAGGGTGCTGAATGTACCATGGACTGCCAGGAAAACAAACAGATTCATCTTGGAGAGGATTAAACCAAGCTACTCCTTGGAGGCAAGGATTCTGGGGCTTCGTCTGACATACTTTGGACATGTTGCCAGGAGGGACGGGTCCTTAGAGAGGGACATCATGCTTGGGAGGGTGGAGGGACAGCGCAGGAGGGGAAGACCCTCTATGAGATGGATTGATTCGGCGACTGGGGTAATCGGGATGGGTGTATCAGAGGCGGTACGGTTGGCGCAGGATAGAGCAGGGTTTAGGGCTGTTGTGCATAGGGTCGCTATGAGTCGGAAACGACTCGACGGCACATAACAACAACAATATTCACTGAGCACTTTTCATGTGCCAGGCACTTCGCTGAACTCTGTATAAGAATCCCTTTCTCCTTCATTTAATGCTCACATAACTCTTAGAGTTACTGTGCTTGCTGTTCTTGTAAACAGTTACTCTAGCTGCTATTATTAACAATAACCTCCAATTCAAAACTCCCTCCTGCAGGATCCCCATCCAAGAAGTGACTGTGACAATACCCTCAGAATTCACCTCCACAGGCACCCCATTAGCCAGACCAGTCACGTGCTCCATCCAAGCACAAAGGAAGCTGGGAAATGTACAGGTGCCCATGAGTCTTGGCGAGCATGCCAGTCAGAGCTGTAAGTCCTCTTATGTCGAGAAAATGCCAATCCAATGGATTGGAAATTGACTGAGATCATCCAGCTAGAAGACAAATCTGACCCTGGGCCTGTCTGCCTGCATAGCCCTTCACCTCGCTCATTTACCGTCTTTGGACTCCAGTGTCAGGCAACTTCATCTGGGACTTGGTTGGTGGTGGGAAAAATCTGCCCCTAGGCCTGGAGGGGGAAATTTCCACTCCGAGGTAATGAGGAGATGGCTGGTGGCGCACTGTGCCATCTATTTGCTTATGACTGCCATTGTCAGTTTATTCATAAGCATCTAAATGATGACAAGAGGCAGATGTTCTATGCTGAGTCCCCCTCCCCCTGACTCACAAGAGGAGAAACAAAATCTCTTTGGAAAGTGCGCATCAGATGAAGCTTGAACAAAACCAATAACTCTGTCAGGACTCACAGGCCCCTAAGCGTCCCTTGGATGCTTTCCTAGCATCGTTTCTGGGGTTTATTTGGCAGTTGTTTACTGTCTGGGAAGAAATAGCTCCCCTTTCTGTACGTGTTTTCTCTCCTCCTCCTGAACCCTGCCAACAATGTTAGCCCTCTGCCCCATATTTTAAATTCTACCAAAATGTCCCCTGGCCCCCAGCCCTGCTCCTTTGCCTAACAACCATCACAGGCCCAGCACCCTCTTTCCAGGACTTTCAATCCTTGTCCACCAATATCATCAACATCTCCGCACTGAGACAATTGCACTTACAAGTCAATTCTCAGTTCCTTGCAGCTGATTGTGCAGGGAGCGTGTTGTACCGGCTCCTTGCTTTTCCACCTTCTCTGGGCCTCACATTATGCATGAGAACCCCCATCAGCAGACAAGAAAGGAAATGCAAGTTCCATCCATCAAAACCAGCTGCTGATCAGCCATTTCTGTTTGGTAGGGCAAGATAAATGGGGCTCCGGACTTCATCTGTTCAATGCTGCTGCTTCCCAATTAGCATAGAAAAGTTGGAGATGGCAATAATTTTTCCAGGAGATAGGATCTATGGCCACATCAGCCTAGATCTCTCTCCTCCTCGAAGCTTATCCCACCATTTGTACCTGTGTGTGTGAGAGAGAGAGTGAGAATGTATGTGAGACAGAGAGGATGTGCGTGTGTGTACGTAACACTCCATGTTGTCAGCTAAAGCACACAGCGTGGTGGCATGCACTCTCTTTATAGCGTGAGGCATGTCAAGGGGCCACTGTGTAATGATATTATCTAATAAAGTAGCTTTAAAACAATGAAGCAGAGAGAAACAGAAGGAAGAAAGTCTGCCCCACTTGGAAGTTCGGCATGAATCAGAATCAACTCAACAGAAGTAAATTTGATCTATCTGGATTTTTTTCATGTATCAGTCACAAAGCGCTGAGGGTTCACAGAGCCAAGGCCTGGCATCTTCATTCCAGTGCTGAAATAGAGAGTGAACGAGTAAACAAGGAACAAATAGTGGCTGAGCCTGGAAAAAAAAAACCAAAACTGGGCACTGTGGTGACTGATGGGGATGGGCAGGGCTTCGGGAGACGGTGACCAGGACAGTCTCTGAGGACAGGCCATTTCAGCTGAAAGCTGGTGAGGACAGGGCAGCCGTGTCACAATCCAGAGGGAGAGCAGCCCAGGCAGCAGATGCATCAAATGCAAAGGTCCAGGGCAGGTTTGAGGTGGAAGTGCTGGAGGAACGGCAAGGAGCCGAGAGGCCTAGGCCTCTCAGTGAGGAGCAGGGAACCAGCTGGAGCTGTGTACAGACCTGAGAAGCCGTTCCGGAGCTTGAGAAGTCCCTTGAGGAAGGGAAAAGAAGAATAGCTGTGGTCTCATTTGCATTTTTAATGGTTGTGTAACGTCAAAAGATGAACCCACTCAGTCACGCTGAGGCCTGGAAGTGTATTAAGATAAAAGGGTTCAAGTGTGTCTCACCAAACCCGGGTACAGGAATGCAGACACGGGAGCAGGGCAACATCTCCGGCTCTCCCGGCTCCACAGTCTCTCTTTCCTCTGTGCCTATAAACACTGACTTAACTCCCTACAGAGGCCAACCTGTCTCTCCAAGTCTGCCAAGGCCCCAGGGGTTCGAAGCTGACTGGCCCAGCTGAGTCCTGGGTCCAGCTCTCCTGACCAGGCAGCCATGGTCAGGGGAGGGCAGGGCTGTAAAAGAAAACATAGCTGCCAGAGAATAGGGTTGGTGTCACCTCCAGTTACAGTGTCACCCTCTCTCACATACCTCCTCCCGTAACAAACCATCCAAAATTAAGTCATGTTTATCATTCATTTTAGTCATAGAATGATACATGACAAATATAGCTATAAATTGCATAAGTGTAATAGTTCTTTGATACATGAATACTAACAACAAAATGGCTTTGTAAAATCTTCCTACATTGAAGTACATTATTTGCTGCAACGTTGTGAACTATTACTTCCTCCTTTTCCTTTACTATGTCATTCTAAAGTGATTGACAAATGCTCACAAACACTACCGATCACAACACTGTCGCTAAAACACCAGAAATTGTGACAAGATCAATGACTCTAAAAATGTGGGAACAAATGCAAACCACAATGAGTGCTTGAAGTGTGTACAGACGCAACCACGTGGTTCAAAGCGTGGTTGTTGATGTCGGGTGCCATTGGGTCGAGCACAACTCCTAGCAATCCTATGAACACACCTGAACCCTGTCCTTTCCTGTACTGTCCTCCTCATCGCTGACACACGGGAGCCCACAGCTGCAGCTGCTGTCAATCTGTCTGGCTGAGGCTCTTTCTCTCCATCATCTCCCCACATTTCCAAGCATGATGCTCTTCTCCAAGGAATAACTTCTCTTAGCAACATGTCCAAAGTATGCAAGAGGAAGCTTTGTCTTCTTTGCCTCCAAGGAAGCATTCAGACTAAATACCTTCTCTAAGACATATCTGTTTGCTCTCCAAGACACAACTGTGTGTCTGTGTAATAATGGCAGATCTGACCACAACACATGGTTGTCAGGTGCCGCTGAGACAAATACAACTCCTGGCGACCCCATGAACAACAGATCTGAATCTCGCCTTCCCCTGTGTCATCCTCACCATCTTCGTCATGGTCAGGCCTGTTTGTTACAATCACCGTGTCAACCCGTCTTGTTAAGGGTCTTCCTCTCTTTCTCAGATCCTCCACCATTCACAGCATGATGCTGGAACTAGCCCCTTCTGATAACAAGCTGAAAGAACATGGATTCGAATTTCACCATCCTGGGCACTAAAAAGGACTCTGGTTGTGCTTGCTCCCAGACAGACTTGCTTGTTCTTTTGGATGGATGGATGGATGGATGGATGTCCAGCACTCTCTCAACCCCACAACTCAAAGGCACCGATTCTTCCTCAGTTCTCCTTATTCACTGTGCAGTGCAGCTTTTGAGTGCACAGCACATTAGAAGGCTCAAAAAGTAAATCAGCATAGAGCTTTAGCCTTGTTGGTATATTGATTCAGGTGAACAGGGTTTACAAAAAAAAAAAGTTTTTGCTGTATGACTAACTACACGGGTATTTTTATAAAAACAATAATTACTACTAATAAATTTCCATGCTGTGAGTATTGAAATTAATGCCCTAGAACAAAATGTGTATAAATGGTTGAATGAAAATTAATTTGCTTTGCAAACCTTCATTCACATCACAATAAAAACTGTTGAAAATAATATTATTAGTAAACGTCTGTTGAAACACTGCGCAAACATTTTCAAGACCTTCATGGTGGGGTCACCTCTCTGACAAGGTGACCGAATGCAGTCTGAATCGCCTATACCCCAGAGTGACCCCAGAAGTGGCCAGGACTAGAAGAGGATTCTCTCAGAGAAGGAGGGGATACCCCCAATCTATCCACTCCTCAGCCATTCCCTAGAATTCCTTCCTTGAATTCTGCCAGCATCATGCCTACTTGAATGCTCACCCCCAGTCATGCAGGGAAATCAAATCTGGTCAGCCTGCCAGAAGTCCTTGGAAACCCCATTGAGCAACAGGAGACCCCAGAAGCAGGGGTACCAGAGGGGAAGAAAAGGCCCTGCCAGCCTGGCCTCAGCGAGTTTTCCTGAGCCCTTGCTTTCTGCTCCTGGCCTCTGGATCCAAAGTCTCTTCAAGGCCTGTGTTGTCCTTTGGTGGCCTAATGGGTAAAGAGTGGCGCTGCCATTCCAAAGGCAAGCAGTTCAAATTCACCAGCTTCTCCAAGGGAGAAAAGACAGACGAGTAATCTCCTCCCTTGGGATTTTCAGCTTCTGAAAATCTGCAGAAAAGTTACTTAGGAATAATTTCAACTCAAAGGCACATACAATATCAAGTCTCTTCCCCTCAGACCCCAGTCTCCAGCTTTGGGGTTTGGCCTTCCCAGTCTATTGGTCAGACTTCTGGGGTCCCCTGTTGCCTGGTGGGAAGAAGAAAGTCCACAGGGTGTGAGACTCAGGTTCATGCATTCTGCAGCTCGTTTCCTGCTCTCTCAGCTTCTATCCTCTCTCTTTCCTCTCTTGGATATAGGCTGCTCCACCTGTCCTCAGTACTGGCTACTCATGAACCTAATACTATTGCCCACTGCCCTCAAGGTCTCAGGAGAAAGGAGGAGGGTCCAGGAGCCCAGCATGTCAGTAGTCGGCTAAAGAGGGTGTCCCAGGAGGAATGGTGGCTAGATGGGGTGAGAGAGCTGGAGCCGGGGGCAGGACAAAGAGAAGAGAGACAGAAGGAGGGGAAATCAGAGACACCAGAAGAGGGAGACAACAGTGATGGGGAGACGGTGAAAGGGTGAGAAAATAGAAAAGTTCAGGCCAGAACAAGGCAGACAGAGACTGACTAAAAGAGAGACCAAGACAGAGATAAGAGAAAAACAGTCCAGCAACTAAACACTAAGAATCATCCAATCTCTCTCAAGTTATGTAGCATTGTTCAAAATCATTGCTCCTGAGTCCTGCATAGTATTCCATTGTGTGAATGTAGCATAATTTCGCGAGAGACTGGAAGCATGATGCTGAGTGAACTAACTCAATCTTATAAGGACAACTACTGCATAAGAACATTACTGTAAAAACAGAAGAGTAACTAGTAAAACATGTATGGGGATCCAACGAGGGAATGGGTGGGAGCAGAGGGGTGAGGATAGGTATGGGCGGAATCACAAAGTTGCACAATTTTGTGCACGGAGGGTGGGGGTACAGGAAATGGGACAGATCCAATGGGGACCTGAAAAGACAGAATAATGACAGACAAGGTCCAATGGTGATTAATTTTATAAAACATAGTGCATGGGAACAATTGCATGAAGCACAATGATGAAGAACAGTGTGAAACACAATGTATACGAACTTTGAAACCAAACCTATATAAAATAAAACTTTTTTAAAAAGAAAATGCAGAAAACCAGAAGACGAAATAATAAGATAACCTGAAATTAGCAAGAGCATAACACAACCAGCATTCTTAGGATTATAGGAAAACAAAAGATAATCTTCCCAGAGCCCAGACCCAGACAGAGGTCATCCTCAAGGCCACTGCTGGGAAAAGAATAGTTGTACAGGAAGCTCTCCAGGGATGGAAGTGATCTAGATTCGTTGTTCAGAGAAGCCTTCCAAGGTAGAGCAGGAAAGAAAGAGACAAATATCCTTGCTCTTCCTCTGTTCAGACTCTCACTTCTTTGGTCAATACTGTCCTACACAAACTACTTAAAAGCAAGTGGCTGAAGAAATCTGGTGATGAATTCTCTGCTATAAAATGATAAAAAAAGTAAAGAAACTATGGAGCCATCACAAAAGAATGTGTAACTAACTATCTAAAACAATAGAAAAAATGTTTTAACTGGAAAAAAAAATCCCAACCCAACATTGATCCAGAAAAGACAGTGCTGGTAACAGCCGCATGGACTCCACCAATCACACATGCCAAACTATCAAGGTTCAAATCCAGATACCGCGACTAACAATCCACTTAACCTCTGTATGCCTCAGTTTCTCAAGTCTATAGAATGGGCATCATGAAATTTACTCTGCAGGTTCAGTTACTGCTTGTCAATCCTGGATCATAGAAATGATTTACAGTATTGGCTGTGTGGTCATCAAACAATGCCCCCCCCCGCAAAGTGTTCACTTCCCGCCTCATAGAACCTGTGAGTATGTTACCTTCCATGACAAAGGAGACCTTGCAACTATAAGTAAGGGTACAGACCTTAAGGTCTGGGATTTGCCTGGCTTCTCCAGAGAGACCCCATCGACATGTGAATCCTTAAAAGGGAAGAGAGGAAAAAAAATCCTTTCCTGGCTGCAGTCCACCGCTGCTGGCTGGCTGTGAGGATGGAGGATGGAGGAAGAGGCCATGAGCCAAGGAATTCGGGAGACAGCTGTCAGCTCACAGCCAGCAAGGAAGGGGAGCTCAGGTCGACAGCCACAAGGGTCGGGAATCCTGCCAGCAACCCTGAGGGGGTGAGCAGGTATCCCCTGAGTCTTGGGCAGGAAGACAGCCTGTGACACCTGGACTCTGTGAGCAGGGGAGGCTGCAAGTGACTCCCACCTTCCCACACTCTGAGAAAACTCATCCGTCCTGTGTCCAGTCTATGGGCATCTGAGGACCCTGCCAAGGCTGATGGTCTCTTGACCGCTGCCCTGGCCTGGACAGACCCTCCACAGCCACCCCGCGGCCTGTCTTCTTTTCACCCTTTCTCATTAGTTCTAAATCAGCCCCAGTTAAGAAAAGTTTACAAAAGTAAATCCACAGACTTCAATTCACGCTTGGAATCAAACCCCCATCCCTGTGGTGGCCCACAGGGCCCCAGCCAAGTGTGTCTCACCTTCGCTGCAGGTTTGCCTGGGGGGGGGGGCGTCTGGGCTACCCCTTCCCCAGTGCCCAAGAAGGGGATGGGAAATCACACAGTTGATTCTAATGTGCAGCTAGGACTAAGAACAGGTACCCCTGAGAGTGCCCCTTCCCCTCTCTGACCTTGCCTCCCACCCCCCCCCCCCCCCCCCTGGCATCCAGATCCCTCCCACACCCCAGCCACTTCCTTGTCACCCTGCTCAAACCTGAGCACTGTCCAGTCCCACGCTTGCTTCCCTCTGCCCCCAGATACCTGCAGTATCCCTCCAGGTACTTTCCCCCAAAGGCCCTCCTGACCCCTTCCCGCCCTACACCCTATCCCAGCAGCTCGCACACCTGGCTGATGGTACAGGTGCACTTATGAGTGAGCTGACAAGCCGTCACTCAGCACAGCACCCAGCACAGCGCCTGGCACAGAGTGTCCAGGAACAGGACAGTATGTCACTATGCCCCTTCTTCGGTCGTGTCCATGACGGAGGTCAGCTGGGCCCTGAGCTGCATGCAGTTAAGGGGCTCAGACAGGCCAGAGCCACAGAAAGAACACTCATGTGGAGACTTGGGGGCTCCTCACCCAGTTGGGGGACGCTGAGCAAGCACTGTACCTCTCAGTTTCCTCATCTGTAAAACGGCATGGGCATCTTTCTTCGGCTCACTTCATAATTCTTACCAGCATGACCAGGTGTTGTGTCAGGATCCCTCTTAGGACAGAAATGACTTTGTTGGGGGAAACTGTACCATGAGCTTGCAGCTGAAGAGTGTCCCATTACCCCCAGATGCACGCATGCGTGAGGTTGCCTGTTGGCTGCCAACATGAAGCCTTCAGAGGGAGACACAGGAACTCCTTTGGAAATGAGGTAGGAGGAGAGGGCGTGGGAAGAGGAGGAGGTGGAGGGAGACAGCTGGGCGACAGAGCTCTGCCCTCCCAGAAATCTTCCGTAAAGTCAGCTCCATCTCTAACTCTTTGAGAGAGAGGTTGATCACTATGGAAACCAAAGGGAGGACAATATCTTGTCTGAGAGAAGCATCGACAGTGAGAATCCAGGCCCCGTGTTAAGAGTAATCTAGTCAGGAGACCACCGTGAGGGCCTGGGGGACCACGCCCTCAGTGGGGAACCAGCCAAGTGCCTCCTGTTCTCAGGGTGGGGCAGAGGGAAGGCCAACCAGCAGCCAGGGTTCATGGGGGCACTGCTGCCCCCACACCTGCTTCCTGCCCTTGGGCCTCTGGTCTCTGACCCACACCGCTGCAAGTGAGGTCCCTGCCCTCCATTTGGACAGCAGCCATCGGCACTTGAAAGAGAAAGGCCTATCACCCTCCTGGAGGGATGAGGAAACATGAGCAAAGAGGGTAACAAGTCTCCTCTGGAAAAAGCATGACTTATACCTGGTGCCCAGCAGGAGCGGAGCTTCCACTGGCCCTGACTACAAAACCCACATGCAGCCCGAATGGCCACTGGGACCTCCAACAGAGCTGAGCTGTGTCCCCCCATTCCGGCTGTGGCTCCAGGTGGGGATGGCCAAGCAGGGCCGGGGCTCTGGGATCAGGGCCGGGATTCTGGGATGAGGGCTGGGGCTGTGGGGTCAAGGCTGGGGGCTCTGGGGTCAAGGGTAGGAGTTCTGAGATCAGGGCTGAGGCCCTGGGCTCAAGAATGGGGTCTCTGGGGAAAGGGGAAGACTCTTCAGGGTGAGAGGACAAAAGGGAATGATGGGGACTGTAGAGCGCTAGAGAGCACGGCCATTCCAAAGTGACAGGTCCTCCCCAACTCGGGCTACATGGGACGTGGCCCAGCGCTGCCTCAAGAGAAGCCCCAGATTGCGGTGTTTAAGTGCCTTACCCTGACTTTTCAACTTTGACATGAAAGAGAATGGAATTTGGCCCAGTATCCACTCCCTCCCTTTGTGGGCTAAACTCGGCTACAATGGTGGCTGTTGGGTGCTATGGAGACAAGGGGGGAGATGCCCTGGGGACAGCAGAGTAACTAACCTACAAGGACCCTAGGCCCCTAATATGGTATCAATGCGCCCAGATAATTTCTTTAAACTGTTCTGTAAGAGATAAACTTCTGTCTTGTCAAAGTCACTGTCTGTCATTTTGAGTGCCGGGCTTAACAGTCAGATTTCTAACTAAGGACTTTGGGCCCTGAGCGAGCCCTGCCCGCAACCCCGGCCCTTGGCGGTGTCTGACTGAACCTAGGGGACCCAAGGCCTGCAGGCAGCTCAGGTAAGGCCAATACCCAGCACGCGAAGAGAAGCCTTTGCCAGCCCATCCTGCTTCAGTCTCAGCTTGCTTTCTTCCCCACAGTCGCTATAGCTACTCCAAACTGTGAGTTTCTAAGCTTTCAAGGTCACCACCTCCTCCAGGCAGCCACCTCTCCTCTAGGCTGAGTCAGTCCCACCCTCCCCTGCCCTCCCACCACCCCTTAAAAATACTCTATGAATAGCCTATTATAGCACACATCATGTGCTATTCTAATTGCATGAAGCTGTGAAAGCCAGGACTCCGGAGGCAGGCAAGCTGAAATCCCAGCGCCCGAGCTCACGAGCTGTGTGCCTTGAAGAGAGTTACTCAACCTCTCTGAGCTTCTGTCTCCCCATCTGTGAACTGTTGATCTGTTAGCCAGCTCTGATCTGTGGTGGCCCCGTGTATGAGGACAAGACGTCGCTGCATCCATGCCATCTCCACAGTCAGTGGCATGCTCAGGCCTACTCCTGTGGCCACTGTGTATTTTGATCACTTTCCCTGGCTCTGTAGACTTAAATTGTGTTGTTGTGTGCTGTCAAGTCGCCTGTGACCCATAGAGACCCTGTGTACAACAGCTCTGAAGCCTGCCCTGTCCTGAACTAGACTCACTGACTCCAACACACCTACCGCCGTTACCCCAGTCACTGTATCAATCTGCTCACCCAGGGTGTCCCTCTCCTACACTGTCCCTCCAACCCTTCCAAGCATGATGTCCCTCTCCAGGGATCAGTCCCTCCTGGACACCTGCCAAAGTACGTGAGACAGAGCTTCAAAATTCCACCTCCGAGGAGAATCTTGAAGCGAAATGCCTCTATGTGTTTTAAGCCTCTGTACTGTGATGTTTCTCTGACAGCTTACCCCAACTAGTGCAAAACAAGTGATAAGGAGAACCAGCACCCTAGAGCAGGAAGAAGCTCGCTGTATGCCGCAAGAATTAAATACTTCCTTGAGGAAAGCGATACTTGTTTTAAGTGAGGAAGCCTATATTTTAAACAAATAAAGGGGATTCACTGGAAGGTTACCAGTTACTAAAGATAATGAGTATTAGTGCTGCAAATATATCCACGTCTATAGCAGAGCCAACAGGGGACAATTTTACATAAACTTTCTTTTTCATTTTTTATTTTATTTAATTACTTTGTGTACGTGTACTGTCAAACTGAATCCGATCGGTACAAGCGGAGACTGACCCGCCTTCTTCAGCAGGGCATCTGGTGGGTTCGAATGCATGCCTTCGGGATTGCAGCGTAGCTTCTTGCCATTAGGCCACCAGAGCTCCCTTACATAAACTATTTTAATCACAGCCACGCATCCTGAAAGAAGAGGTCACCATCCATGGGGCCCTAGACTACAGTCTCAGGGGACACCAAGGTCAACCAGCAGAGCACAATCCGTAAGGACAACGTCCTACACTCTACAGTGATGAGTAGTCTCACTGAAGACGTCAAAGATTGAGAGCAGTTATCTAAGGAGCTGCCAACGCTCCTTCTCTGTCTCAAGCAAAGAAGAGTGAAGAAAATCAAAGATGCAAGAAAACAAGTAGTTCACATCACCAGGGGTCTTTATGACCCTCGACCTCCATGATCATCTGACCAGAAGAACTAGACCGAGCCCTGTCACCACTGCTGACTGCTCTGAAAGAGCTCACAATAGAAGGTCTTGGGGAGAGCAGGAGAGAAATGTACAATGAAATTCAAAAAAACCACAATAATGGTCAGACTCACTGATCTGATGGAGACTGGTGGACCCTCGGAGATGAGGCCCTTCCTCACCTTTGGAGGCTGGAACTGACCTCATCCTTGTGGCGCAACGTGCTGCCAAATAACTGCCAAATCCAAACAGGATGTAACACCAGGCTGATACTCAGCCCTTATGCACTGCACTGGGAAAGTCTGCAGTTAGAGATCTCTCCAAATGACTGAGGAGTAATGATGTCACCTTAAGGACTAAGGTGAGCCTGATTCAGGCCATGGTCTTTCCGATCACTTGCTATGCATCTGAAAGCTGGACAATGAATAAGGATGACAGAAGAAGAATTGATGCCTTTGAGCTGTGGTGTTGGAGAACAGCGCTGAACATCCCATGGACGGACAAGAGAATGAAGAGCTATGTCTTGGAGAAGGTGCAGTTGGAATGCTCCTTGGGGGCAAGACTGATGAGGCCTTGCCTCACATACTTCGGCTGTGTTGCTAGGAGGGGCTATTCCTTGGAGAGGAACATGATGCTAGGAAGGAAGGAGGGGCGGCGAAGGAGAGGAAGGGCCCCCCTCCACCTGGTGGATTGATACAGTGACTGCTGCAATGGGCTCTAGTATGTCAGGAAGTGTGAGGATGGTGCAGGATAGAACAGGGTTCAGATCTATTGTTCATAGGGTCACTATGAGTCATACTCAACTCAATGGCATGTAACAACAACAACTCAGTCCTTAGGACAAACGCTCACACAGGTTCACGAGGGCAGTACTGACCCAAAGCTAAAACTCAGCAGGTGGGAAGAGAGTGATGGATGGAAATAAGAACCACAGAGAGGAGAAGAGTTCAGATACCATGTGGGGCAAGGCCACGGTCAACCCCTGGGGCAGCTTCCCATCCCAGGAGTGCCCTGTCTGCGAGTGGCAGCAGGGACGGTGGCAACTCGGATGGTGGAGTTTCCACACATCAAAAAAGGCCAGACACTGGTCCTTCCCATTCGGTCTACCTCTGGTACAAAGGAAGAAACTGAAGCAGCCTGGTTAACATACCTTCTCAGTCAGGATACAGGTCTGCTGCTGTAACAAAGAGGCTTTTAATGGAGTAGATAAGTTAACTTACTGGCTCTGGGAATGCAGAGCAGGAAGAGCCTGTGGACATAGGGAATTGAGCATTTTTATCATTTTAGAACAGGCGTGGGAAAAGCCTTCTCAGTAAAAAACAAAAAAAACAACAGATGGTAAATATTTCAGGTTTTGCAGGCTACATGATCTCTTGTCACAACTGTCCAACTCTGTCACTGTAACCACATAAAGCTGGGAAAGACTGTGTTCCAATAAAACTTTATTTCTAGAAACAGAGAGCAGGCTCCACCTGGCCCTGGGGTTGTAGTTTGCCACACCCAGTTACAGAACAACAGAACAGCGGCACTGAAAGGATCGTCAACAGGACAGCCAGCCCTGCTCTGAGGCAGGTTCCTTGGACACAGATTCCTTCTTCCACCAACAGTCAACAGGGGGCTGATGCTGAAATAATGGGGCAGTTGTGTTCATGCATTATTTCCAGTGCAAAGGCAATCAAGGAAATGTCCTTAGCAGAATGTGGAAAACTTAATGAAAATAAAAAGAAAATCTGGAAGTCTACAGATATGCCTTCCCCTGACACAAACAGGCACTGGGTTGGTGGCTTGAAGAACCTCTAAGCTGTCCACCGGGTGAAGCTATCCGAGAAGTCGCAAGTTGAAAGAAGCTACAAAGACCTGCCACTAGCAGATGATGGATCAGTGACAAAGGCTACACTTTGCATTTTATTTTTCATACTGATGAGAATGGTGCTGATAAGAAACAGATGCCCTCAGGACCTAGCTCTCCAAGGACAAGTGGGCGCTGCAAGTTTACGTCTGAAACATGTGACTGATGTTTGCTGGGAGCAAAGGCTCCTGGGATGCATCTGTGGTTGACTTTTAGTAGGGTGGCTAGTTCTTGGAGGCAAGGATTCTTGAAGCTTCGTTTGACACACTCTAGACATGTTGCAAGGTGGGATCAGTCCTTGGAGAGGGACATCATGCTTGGGAGGCTGGAGGGACAGTGCGGGAGAGGAAGGCTCTCCATGAGATGGATTGTTTCAGTCAGTGGGGTAATGGGGTAGGTGTGTCAGAGACAATAAGATTGGCACAGGATAGAGCAGGGTTTAGGGCTGTTGTACACAGGGTCGCTATGAGGCACAAGCGGCTTGACGTCACATATAACAACAACAAGTTGTGGCCTAGTGGCAAGAAGCTGCACTGCAATCCCAAAGGCACATGGTTCGAGGCCACCAGCTGCTCATTGGGAGAAGGATGGGCTATCTCTGCCCATGTGATTAATTGCCTCTGAAAACCCACTGGCGGGTCAGTTCCAATTGAAGGTACTCAACAAAAGCACTAATTTTGCGGGCACTTGAGACAGAACCATCTACCCCCAACGCCATTTTTCTCATAAGCTCACAGTTTTACACCATTTGGGAGCACAATTTTGCAGGTCACCGGCATCACAGGAATGCATGGCTGGCTCAGGGCAGTAACGCCTTGAGTTGTATGAGAAGAACCAGGAACAGCAGCAGCTTCTCTAGCAGTTGGACTCCACCAGTGATTCCCAGGGAGAAAGACGGGAAATCCCCTCCTGTGCACTTAAAGCCTCAGAAACTCCCGAGGGTCAATCCCACCTCAAGGGCAGTGAGAGTCTGAGAGAATGTCTTCCGAGTGCTTACCCCACCCAGGCACTGAGGTCCACGACACACACCCCTCTCTTCACAGTGACCCTACACTGCCATCAGTGTTAGCTGCAGTGGAGGCAGCTCCCAGTCCCGTCTCTTCACTTGACCACGACCTCACTGGGCAAACAGGAGCCTCAGCCTCAGCTTTGTTCTCTTTCCACATCCTGATTCTGGCCCCCACCAGGGGTCCTGGCTCTCGGCTCCCACAGATGAGAGGCTGAGAAATGATCTAAACACATCCCAGGGTGGGAGCCGGCAGGGCCAGACCTGTCCTAACACACTTTGGGGTACACAGGATGAGGAGCCTCCCTGTGGGGCCTTCCTACCCACCCCTCAAATGCTGTCACTGACAAATCAGTGTGGCTTCTGGGTGGGAGATGAGAGTTCTACATGGCATCACCTCAGAATTCTGTATTATCATCCCCCAAAGTACCAGGAGAGGAAACTGAGGCTTGGAGTGGTTACGTGACCTGTTCAAAGTCAGCAGTGAGGGCCCAGGAAAGGATCTTATTCCTTCCACATCTCTCAGTCTGCCCAGAACGCTCCACGCCCTCATCTCCCTGCAGCCGGCGCTGCTGAGAATTCTGGGATCTCTCGCCACCTTAAGACGTGATTATTCAAAACGGAGGAGGATGGGGGAAATTGCATGCTGACCTGAAAGAAAAGTTCCCACTGAAAATGTGGGGAAATTGAATCAAAGGAGTTTTGAGGACTAAGAATATGAAATTGGTTTTTCCCTTTACGGGAAGCTCTGAGAACCCAGAGGTAAAGGCCACATGTGAGGCAATAGCCTTGTTTAAAGACCTGAAATTTTTTTTTCTGGGGAACCAGTAAGTAAGAGTGTCGTTGTTGTTGCTGCTGGTAGGTGCCGTCGAGTCCAGTGCAATGCATCGTGACCCTATGAACAACCGATCTGAACCCTGTCCTATCCTGTGCCATCCCCACAATCTCTGACACACTCAAGCCCATGGCCATAGTCACTGTGTCAACTCACCTGGCCAAGAGTCTTCCTCTCTTTCACCCTCAACCTTCACAAGTATGATGTCCCTCTCCAAGGAATAATCTCTCCCAGCTACAAGCCCAAAATATGTGACAAAGTATCATCATCTTTGCCTCCAAGGAATTCTCTGGCTGCACCTTTTCCAAGATCTACCTGTTTGTTCTTTTGGTAGTCCATTGGATCTTCAGCACTCTTCTCCAACACCACAGTGTTGGTATCAATTCTTTTTCTGTCATCCTTATCCATTGTCCAGCTCTCAGATGTATAGCAAGTAAATGAAAAGACCATGGCCTGAATCAGGCACACCTTAGTCCTCAAACTGACTTTTTCCAATGCAATTCATATCCTGATCTCCTGACTGCAGGTACCAAGTATATTGATTGTAGATCCAAGTAAGTTAAAGTTGTTAACAGTCTCGATCTTTTTCTATCCATCATGATGCTGCCTATTGGTCCAGTAGTAAGGATTTTTTTTTTTCTTGTCACAAGTAAAAACAGATGCTTTTAATGACTGGAAAATTGGGCAGGACATCTTCATAGGTCAGAGATCAACTTGACTGGGATGCAGGGGTCCTTCAAGATGGAACTGGAGAGGAGCTTAAGCATCTTGCCTTGATGGGAAGGAGTATATACAGGGGCCAGCCCTAACAAAGGCCACAGGTGCATCTGTTAGGTCCAGCATCTCTGTTTCAGCTCCCTGCCCTGGGACACTGTAAGACCTGGACACGCAGTTCACAGGAGCCTTTATAACTTAAAAACTCACTGTCGTCAAGTCAGAACCAGTCCATAGCTGACCCTGCACTGGGTTTCTGAGGCTGTAAATTGCAAAGGAGGAGAATGTCCATCTTTCTCCCCTGGACTCAGTGATGGATTCAAGAGAGACATGGCCTGTGGGTTAGCAGCCCAAATAAATCCCTAGGAACTACAACCAGAGCTTCCGACTGCCTTGGTAGTAACAGCAAAATAACCAGCATAATCTCCAGTGATTGCCAACTTCAGCATAAAGCCACAGCCTGCAAACTAATCTGCGAATGAAAGCCACCACAGCAGTGAGGGTGCCGGAACCAGAACTGCACTCATCACGGCACACCCATCACACAGTGTCACCAAGTGAGTTATGAAGAAAGGGGGTGCATGGTGTGACTGCACCTGAGAATAATCAAGACAGGTACAATTCAGCATAGTGTTTCACTCCTGAAACCCAAGAACCAACTTCCGAAAGCCAACTTCCCATTACAAACTCACGACGTGAAATAAACCCAGCACAGGGAGGGGATGCTGTACTTTGCAATTGCTTCTCAACTTATGATGATGGTGTCCAGCAATTCATTGCAGAAGCTGAGCCTTATGGAGAAGAATGTGACATCAGGGTCAGGGCAAGACTCATCAACAAGCTACATTATGCAGAGGACACCACCGTGCTCACTGAAAGCAAGGGGGATTTGAAGCGTCTGCTGCAGAAGATCAAAGTCTATAGCCTTCAATGTGGATGGCATTTCAATGTCATAAAAAGCAAAAATCCTCCCAACTGGACCAACAGGCAACATCATGACTGATGGAGAAAAGAACAAAATTGTCAATGACTTCATTTTGCTTGAAGCTACAATCAACACCCTTGATACCAGTCAAGAAATTAAAAGACAAAATGCATTGGTACAATTTTCTGTCAGGGACTTCTCCAAAGTGCTAAGGAGTAATGATGTCAGTTTAAAGACTAAGGTACGCCTAATCCAAGCTATGCTTTTTCCAATGACTTGCTACACATCTAAAAGCTAGATAATGAATAAAGAGAAGGATCAAAGCCTTTGACCTGTGCTGCTGGAGAAAAATACTAAATATCCCATGAACTCCAAAAAAACCAAACAAGTCTGTCTTGGAGAAAGTGCAAACAGGGTATCCTTTGAAGTCAAGGATAGTGAAACTTCATCTCACATCCTTTGGCCAGGTTGTTAGGAAGAACCAGTCCATGGAAAAGGACATCATGCTTGGAAGGGTGGGGGTCAGTGAAAGAGAAGAAGACCCTCATGTCACAGATGATGAGAACGGCACAGGATAGAGCAGGGGTCGTATCGATCATTCAAAGGGTCACGGTGAGTCATAGTCCACTCAGCGGGATCAAACAACAACAGTGCCAACAACGACAACGCGAAGCTTAGTTGAGGTCACATCGCCCTTTAATCTGCATAAGAATCCTAAGAGGTAGGGACACTGTTGTCTCTATTCTTAGGCAGCCTGGTAGCCAGCCTGGACAAGTGGTGAGGGTGACTTCCAAGCCGGGGCCACTTCTACCTTGGTCCCTCGCTGGCCGGCTCTGGACAAAGCACAGGCACAAGGCAGGGCTCCCTAACAACCCTGAGGAGAGGCCGTGCAGACAGCCAACCACCCCGCTCCAGCTGGCTCATCGCGCGTGTGGGCCACCCTGGCCACAGGCCCTGCCCTGGACACCACCAGCATCCTCCAGAGTCACACGAAAGACTTCAAGCCAGAATTACTCACTCAACCTGCACCCATACTCCTGGCCCACAGAAACTTCTAGCAACAAGACACCATCAAGCGGGGTTTAGGCAATGAAAGCTAGCGAATCCTCAAGGAGATCAAAAGGGAAATTGTCAAGTTTATTTGGAGAGGAAAGAGATTCTGAATAAGCAAAGTACTTCTGAAAAATGAAGTGGGAGGCACAGCACTCCCTGACCTCAAAACCCTCTACACAGCGTTATTAACAAAACAGCATAGTACTGATACAAGGACAGGCACACAGACCAATGGAACAGAATCAAGAATCCAGAAATAGACCTATCGATGGTCAACTGATGTTTGACAAGGAAGTGAAACCTATTGAATGGGGAAATGACAACCTCTTCAACAAATGGTGCTGGCAAAACGGGACTGCTACCTGCAGAAAGCTGATACAGGATCTACATCTCACATCATACACAAAAATCAAGTCAAGGTGGATCAAAGACCTGGGAGTAAAGCCCCAAATCATAAAGTTCAATAAGAGACAAGCTGGGACCAAGCTTAGGAGGGTCACAGGCATTAAGTCTCAAGATCACACAGCTGGCAAGTGGTGGAGCACTGGATTTGAACTCAAATCCCTCTGCCCCGGGGTCCACATATGTACGGTCCCCTCCTTCTGCAGCTTTCCCTTTGCGTCTGCCTCCACAGAGGGCCCTCGCTGAGCTCTGGGGTCTTAACTACACACACTCATCTCCCTCTTCCTACAACTCTGGCTCCTAAGTATTATTTTCTCCATTTCAGACTGTCCATTACAATTTCATACCCCAACTGCATGTTTTCCTGAAAATTTCCGTGGAAGATTTCAAAAGGATAGAAGACCCCAGAACACTGCTGCTCCTACTTCCGGGCCCCTTGCCAGAGGCCTCACCATCTCAGATTGGTGGATGCTGCGCCTGGCTGTTTTCCTTCTCATTTGCATTCAAGTGTGTATCCCCAAAGTAACAACACAGGAGAACACTCGCAGGGCTGAAGGTCATAAAATAACGCTGAGCCAGACTCCAGTCACGACAGAATACACTATGCGATTCCCTGATCATAAGTGCAATACAACAGATCAAATTACATATAATGCTTAGGGCTGCAGGCGTCAGTGGTGATGGTACAAAGCAGGTCAAGGAAGTGATGCCAGAAACCCCAGGACAGTGGGTACTTCTCAGGAAAAGTTGGGGCAGTTGGCTAGGCAAGGGGAGAGTGTCTACTCTGAGGGTTACATGAGGTTCAATTTGCAATTGAATATTAAACAGGTCATCAATATTTTATGCGCTTCCCCCCATTCATTCATTGTTGCACATTTTTACTCCCTGCCCATTCTTTTATTATTATACGATCCCCCCCCCCACCACCAAGTCCACAGTCCACTTTACTATGCATTTCTTTTTCTGGAATCTTGTCATGAAAATAAGAAATAAGTAATAATAAAAATAATAATATAATCCTTTTAAACAGTCCTCTTCCTCATCTGTTTCAATGCAGTATACATTATTTACTCCCTCTTTTCTTAATTCCCCGCCACCTCGATGTCAGTCTCGTTTTACAAGAGTGGCACTATGCAGTATTTGTCCCTTTGTGACTGAGATATTTCACTTAGCATAATGTCCTCCAGGGTCACCCATTTCGTATAATATTTCATGAGTTTCTTGTTTTTCAATGCAGCATAGTATTCCATTGTATGAATATACCACAGTTTCTCTATCCATTAGTTTGTTGATTGGCACTTGAGTTGTTTCCAACTCTTTGCCATTGTGAACAAAGCCACGATAAATATGGGTGTGCATTTATGTGCCTTTTAAGCAGGGTTTTCTTTAAGGAACTATAACACACCATTCCCTATTTTTCTTTTAAGGAGCTCTGGTGGCCTACCGCGTTACAGTACTGTGCTGCCAACCCAAAGGCAAGTGGTTCAAATCCACCAGCTGCTCCGTGGGAGAAAGATGGACAATTTCCTTCCATTTGAGTTACAGCTTCTGAAAACCCACCGAAGGGTCAGCTAGTAGTTCCAACTCGGCAGCAATGAGAGTGAGAGAGCTTGTTGTTGTATATCAAATTGGCCATTACTGTCTTCTTGTTCCGGGGAGCTCTGGTGTGTAATCCCTAAGGTGCTGCTCTGCCAACCTCAGGTCATGCCTCTCTGGCAGTCTGAATCCACCAGCAGAATCTCAACAGAGAGGGGGGCAGTTTCCTCTCCTAAAATTTACAGGCTCTAGAAAACCCACTGAAACGAAGGAAGACCAGACATGAGTGAGTAGGTTCTAAGCAGTTTTAGTAAGCTAAATTAGCTTTGTAAACACTGTGCTTTTTTAAAAAAAAAAAAAAGGAGAAAGTCTGCTGTCAGGGACCTCTCTAGAGTGCTGAAGAGCAATGATGTCAGTCTAGAGACTAAGATGCACCTGATCTAGATCATGGTCTTTGCAATTACTTGCTATGCATCAGAGAGCTAGACAATAACTAAGGATGATAGAAGGATTGATGCCTTTGAGTTGTGATGCTGGAGAAGAGTGTTGAACATACCAGGTACCACCAGGAGAACAAACAGGTCTGTCCTGGAGAGGGTGAAACCAAGATGCTCCCTGGAGGCAAGGATTTTGACGCTCCATTTCATATACTTTGGGCACATGACCAGGAGGGACCAGTCCTTGGAAAAGGACATCATACTTGGAAAGGTGGAGGGACAGTACAGGAGAGGAAGACCCAGAATGAGATGGACTGACTCAATGACTGGTGACACGGGAATAGGTCTGTTGGAGACAATGAGAGTGGCTCAGGACAGGACAGGGTTCAGAGCTAATGTACCTAGGGTCACTATGAGTCACAGGAGACTCAACAACATATAACAAAACCTATTTGTCACCCAGAGATTTAGTCCATTCTTCTCAAAGACAACAGCTTATGCTGATGGCTGCTGTCTACTCAGAAACTACCAGTTCTCAGTAGCTAATTTTCAGATGTCGTTTGCCAGGCTATTCTACAAGGTGCCTGGGTTGGGGATGGAGGGACCTGAACCTCTCATCTTTCCAGTAACAGCCAAATGCATTAACTGTTTGCAGCATATTCTGCAGAGAGAATATTTAGCCACCCTTTAATGACGACCATTTATTCTGCTTGTTTCCAGTCTGTCTGTTTTGAACACGTCTAAGGAACAGCCGGAGCATGTTCTGGGGCAAAGCTGGGGCCATTTATCACTTTCATAAACACTGTCAAGACTGCCCAGTGCAGTTGTCCCAGTTCTCCTCCCATCAACGTTGCATGAAGACCTTCCTGTTCCCTCATCCCCAGCCCATGATGTCAAAGTGTTTTGCTTCTCTGTACCTGGTGGGAAATAAACAGTGTCTCCTTATTATCCATTCCACAGACAGGAAGCTGACGTTCAGAGAGTTCCAGGGATGCCTGGGTCACTCAGGCACAACTGGACATGAATTCAAGTCTTACGCCTCCAGATACAACCTCTCCTCAAACGCCTGACAGAGCAGGAGCTGTAAAGGTGGGTACCAGCAGCCTGTCCCCCAGTGGGCACCCGGGTAGGAGCTGGCAGAGACCCCAGAGGCCAGCAGACCACCTCCTCTATGAAAACCATCCGAGAAGAAATTAGCTGGAAGTGGAATCGACAAGGTCCTGCTGAGGCCTCTGGTGGTAAATTAGATAAACTTGCATCTGACACGATGCATTTGGAGCCGGGGCACCGCCAGCTCTCAGCGGCTCCCAAGCAACCAGCCACTGGGAGCAAAAAATAAAACACTCTATGAAGCTACAAAATGTAGTAATGAATGATAACGGGCCCCAGAGCAGCAGGGGAGAATTATTGGGAAATCAGCTGCAAGCCAATCGGTAGAGAGGCCTGTGCTGTTGACAGCAGAGCTGGTGGAGCGGGTCAGAGAAACAGCCCTGGCACTCAGAGACGCCTGGGCATGCGGCCGCTCCAGACTTGCGGGCTGAGTGCTCTTGGGCAAGTTGCAAAGTTCCCCGAGACTGACTCACTTTTCCTAGACCATGAGACAGGAATGAAAGCTGAGCCTACCTTCCTCCACGGGCTATTGTGGGGATCAAATAGGAAGGTGATTATAAAGGACCGCCAAGCACAGCTGTTCAGGTTGTGTGTGAACAATTACGCTCAACTGTGGCCTGGAATGGGAGGTCAAGGAGCCCATCCTTTACGCCCCCACAGAAAGAGGTGCTGGACGGTGAGAGTACTATCAACAGCCTGATATCCCCCCCTGGGGCTCAGGCTCTCTGGCCACTGCTCTGCTGAGACTCCACCCAGGGGTCCTTGCAAGACAGGGACAGGGGAACAGGCAGCTGCGGTCCACGGGGTAAAGTGAGGGCTCCACTAAGGACAAATGAGCCCAGAGCCTGGCGGGAGTCTTGGGTTTGGACAGTAAGCTGTCTGCCTGGGATTCAAACCTCAAGAGGACGGGAGAGTTTGGCCTTTCCCAAAGGAACTCTTGATGGAGTTCAGGCATTCACCCTGAGAAGGAGACCACAAGGAGGACATGAACCCCTTCAGGGGGGCTGTCTTCAAGCCCCAGAGGCCCTGGGTGCCCTGGCACAGCGTCCATGCCTTCTCTGAGCCGCTGTCCCAGCCGAGAACAGCCTTCCCACTGCCCTCTGCTTCATCAATCTCCTCCACCCTCCGTGTCCAGTTCAGTGCCACCTCCCCGAGAAGCCTCCGGGCTGGAAGGGCCGGCCGCATCTTAATCATCTCTGTGCCACCCCTCCACCCCCAGCCACGGCCGTGGCCGACCTTCATGTTTATCTGCTCAATTACTGGAGTGAGTAAATGACGACGAGCCAGCGGGGCCTCTGCCCAGGCCCTCGTGAAGGCGCGGAGCCTTGGCCAGGCCGCCGCTGCTGTAATTAGGACCGTGGGCCGTGAAGTCGGAGAGCAGTGTGCTGGGCCAGGATGGAGCTGCCACTCGGGGGTGGTGCTGCTGTCACTGATGCCCCAGGGACCGCAGGGCAGGGGGCGTGCCTGCAGAGAGGCAGACAAATGCCACGGGTGGGCGCCAGACCGAGGATAATGAGCTGGTGCTGCAAAGAGAAGAGCGAATGGGGGGCCTCGGGGTCTGGCTGGGCGAGGGTCACGCTTTCATCTCTGGGTCATTTTTTAAAGAAGCTAATCAGGCAAACATGCCGCTCTGGGTCCCAGGCTGTCCTGGCTTCGTCAAAGCTCCATCACCGCCACTGGCTGGGGCCCCGAAAGGGACCTGCACCCCCAGCACTTGGGTGACCGTGGGGTTCAGCCAAGACCTGTGGCTGAGTGGTAGTGAGATGAAAGCAAGGAAGAGAGAAGGCTTTCTGAACATGACAGACTTGTAAGAAGTACAAGCAATCCGAACTATTATTCTTTGGCTCTTATACTTAACTCTAATTGCCCTCCCAGCCCTCTACACTCTTTCCATGATAGAGCAGATGAATAACCCAGCCCAGGCAATTAAAACTATATGATACCATGAGGGAGAGAACAGTTTAAAAGTAATATATGTTAGGGCATTATGCTTATCGTAAGAGTTAAGAATGAGGGTTCCGAAGGGAGTATACTCGGGGTGAGGGTGGGAGGGTGTGGGGGATTGTATACCAATGAAGGAGTTTTTCTTTTGCTTTTAAAGAAGAGCGAACTGGGGGTGCAGTGGACGGGGAGAAAGGTGCAACAATGAATGAATGGAAACCCACAATCTCTGTAAATGTTCATTGAAATTAATAATAACAAAAAAGAGGGGTTTGTGCGGGGAGAAGGGTGCAACAATGAATGAATGGAATCCCAAAATCTCTGTAGATGTTCATTGAAATGAAAAATAAACAACCTAAAT
>NW_006399936.1:2937565-2985043 GCF_000299155.1 Elephantulus edwardii | reverse complement strand
AATAATAATAATAATAATAAAACCTATATAATACCAATGATACTGGAGTTTCATTCTTCCATCTGGAGAATCACATACAAGAATCATTTCAGAACTATGTCCAAGGAAATCCACAAGAAATTGCAGTCAGACTGTGAGTTTAAACCAGCACTTAGAAACAAAATAGAATTAAAATACAAAACTACCAAAAAATTAATTGGTGGTGGTGGTGTGAAATCAAAATATAAAGGGGGGAAAGTCATTTCCAAAATCTAAAACTGTTGGGCTTTTATTTGCTGTGCATTTTTGGTTTACTGATAATCTCTGGGTTGTAAACAAGGCCACTCGGCCATTCGTGTTTGATCTGCATGCAGCTGTCTCCCTACGCGCCTAACCTTTCTCCAGATTAGCGTGGCTGGGTCACAACTTTGAGAATCACATGCAACTCAAACAGCCACAGCTCTACGAGATGACTTGCGGTGACAGAGAAGAGTCACAGGCCAGTCAGAGCTTGCTTCTTCCGCTCCGAGCGGGACCTCCCTCCTTGTATCCCAGAGATGTGAGAAATCCTCGCAATTGGAAACAGTAGCTGTCGGAGATCCAAAGATCTGCATCGACCTCTAAACAGTTTGGTGTGAAGGGAAATATATCAGGGGAGTGTAAACATTTTAAACACACATTGATGCCTCTGGACTGTGGTGCTGGCGAAGAGCAGTGAGTATCCGGTGGGCGGCCAGAAGAACAAACAAGTCTGGCCTGGAGGACGTGAAGCCAGGGAGTCCATAGAGGCAAAGATGGTGGAACTCTGTCTCACAGACTCTGGATGTGACATCGGGAGGGGTGAGTCTTTAGGAAAAGACATCATGCTGGGAAAAGTAGAGGTTCAGAGGAAGAGAGGAAGACCTTTAACAAGATGGATTGTCCACCACAAGATAAAGAACCCAATTGAAAAATGGGCACAGGATATGAACAGACGCTTCACCAAAGAAGACATTCAGACTGACCGACAAGCACAAGAAGAAATGTTCAAAATCCCTAGCTCTAAGAGAGATGCAAATCAAAACGACTACGAAATATCATCTCAACCCAGTAAGAATAGCAAAATTCAAGAGAGTATCAAACAACAAATGCTGGTGCGGCTGTGGAGAAACTGGAACACTTATTCACTGTTGGTGGGAGTGTAAAATAGTGCAACCACAACGGAAGGCTGTATGGCGCTTTCTCAAAAAGTTGCAAATAGAAATATCATTTGATCCAGCAATTCCATTACTGGGAATTTACCCTAAAGAAACCATAACTGCCACCCAAGCAGCTATATGTACACCCATGTTTAATTGTGGCTTTGTTCACAACAGAAAAGAGCTAGAAACAACCCAGGTGCCTATCAACAAATGAACAGATAGAGAAACTCTGGTATATTCACACAATGGAATACTATGCAGCATTGAAAAACAAGGAACTCATGAAATATTATACGAAATGAGTGACCCTGGAGGACATTATGCTGAGTGAAATATCTCAGTCACAAAAGGACAAATATTGCATAGGGCCACTGTTATAAAATGGGACTGACATCGGGGTTGAGGGAAGACAGAGAAGGAGAGGATGAATGATGTCTACTGAATTAAAACAGATGAGGGAAAGAACTGTTTAAAAGGGATATGTGATTAGGTATTATTGTCATGACAGGAGTCCAGAATGAAGGCTGCACAGTGGAGTGGACTTGGGGAGGAGGGATTGCATAACAATGAAAGACTTTTTCCTTTACTTTTCAATGAGAAGAGTGAATTGGGGAAGGGGGGCAGGGAGAAAAGTACAACAATGAATGAATGGGTGAAAAAAACCCAAGATGGATTGTCACAATGACTGTAATAATGGGCTTAATTAAGCACTTAGCAAAGATTATGGGGATGGTACAGGGTAAGCCAAGGGTCAGAGCTGTTGTTCACAGGGTCACGTTGAAGTCGTTGAAGTCGACTCCGTGGCAACAATCAACATGCATATTTTTAAAGCGTGATAGTTAAGAGAGAAAGGCACTCTCCCCCACGACCACACATATGTTTGGCTGATGATATTTCGACATTCACAGTAGTATATGCAATAGGGAGGGGAAATGGAAAAATAATATCTAATTTTTTAATATTTCATTCTTGTATTCAATCTCATTTTAAAGTATATTGTTTGTTCTTTTATGTTTAAATTTTATATTTATCTCACAAATTGCAATGTTAGCAAACATCCGTGACCAGGGGAAAGAAAACTAATGTTCCAATTGAGACACATGGTTATTTCACTGCAAACAGCTTGATGTTATTACTACGGGGTGAGTTTTCGCTTCAGGAGAGGCTGGAGAAATGCAGGAGAATGTTGTAAAGTGGGACTTCTAATAGAAGAAATCCATAAACTTGTAAATGTAATATGCAAAATCAAAGCTAGTCCAGCATTTATAATATGCCGACAATGCATGGCTAGATCAGTTTGATATACAATGTTGTTGTTGTTGTTGTTGTTGTTGTTATATACTGTGGAGTCACTTGCGACTTACAGTGACCCTGTGCACATCAGCCCCAAACCCTGCTCTATCTTGAGCCAACTTCATCGTCTCTGACACACCTAACCTCATTACCCCAGTCACTGAGTCAATCCATCTCATCCAGGGTTTTCCTCTCCTCCTCTGTCCCTTCGTACTTCCAAGCATGATGTCCCTCTCCAAGAAATGTTCCCTCCTTGCAACATGTTCAAAGTATGTCAGACGGAGTTTCAGAATCCTTACCTCCAAGGGTGCAGCCTGATTTCACCCTCTCCAGGACAAACCTGTTTGTTCTCCTGGTAGTCCATAATTGGCTCCAATTCATTCATTTGTACGCATGTATTTATGCATTCTGTTCTCTTTGTGTTATCAAATTCTAAGGCTTATTTTTCTTATTATATAATAAAATCAAATGCAGCCAAGTAGGTTCCTACTCAAAACAACCTTGCAGGCAGAGGACCACCACCTACCTCATTTCTAAGGCTGTAAATCCTATGGAAGGCAGATTGGCTTGTCTTTCTTGGAGGGGTTCGTAACACTGACCCTTTGGTTATCAGTCATATTCTTTAACCAACACATCACTGGTGCTCCCTGTAACGTAACGTGGCTGGTTGGCTGTTGCCATCAAGGTGGAACTGACTCATTGATGACCCTCCAGTAGATTTTCAGAGGGTCTGACTCACACGGGAAGAGAGGGCCCACCTCTCTTCAGAGGAGTTAGCAGTGGAGTTGAATTACAGCTGTGCTTTGGGTTAGCCGCACATCATCCTGCAGAACTCCCTCTGTGATATTGATGCCTTTGAGCTGTGGTGCTGGAGAAGAGTATTGAGAATACCATGGACTGCTAGGAAAACAAACAGATTTGTCCTGGAAAGGGTTAAACCGGATGGCTCCTTGGAAGCAAGGATTCTGAGGCTCTGTCTAACATACTTTGGACATGTTGTAAGGAGAGACCGGTCCTTGGAGAAGGACATCATGCTTGGGAGGGTGGAGGGATAGCGCAGGAGAGGAAGGCCCTCTATGAGATGGATTGATTCAGTGACTGGGATAATTGGGATGGGGTTGTCAGAGACAGTGCAATTGGCACAGGACAGAGCGGAGTTTAGGGCTGTTGTACATAGGGTTGCTATGAGTCACAAGCGACTCGACGGCACACAACAACAACAACAGGTATAAAACACATTCTAATGCTAACAGTGAGACGTTTCCTTGCTCTGTTCTGATGACTGCCACCGGTGCAAGCATAGGTTTCACATAGGCACAATCAAGTGTTCTGGGATTCCCATTCTTCTCAGAGTCAGCCACAGTCTGTTGTGATCCACACTGTCAAATGCCTTTGCATAGTCAATAAAACACAGATAGACATTCTCCTGGTACTCCCGGCTTTCAGCCAAG
The DNA here is from genome assembly GCF_000299155.1 of Elephantulus edwardii. Taxonomy (NCBI): domain Eukaryota; kingdom Metazoa; phylum Chordata; class Mammalia; order Macroscelidea; family Macroscelididae; genus Elephantulus; species Elephantulus edwardii. The sequence goes on along the minus strand of NW_006399936.1, from coordinate 2,981,139 downwards.
ATCCATCTAACATTATCTATAACACTACACGGTTCAAAATTGGGAAGGGTGGACACCAGGGATGTGTCCTATCTCCATACCTTTTCAATATATATGCAGAACAGAACTGATTATCTGAGATACTGAGCTCTATGAGAAGAAATGTGGCATCAGGATTGGAAGAAGACTCATCAACAATCTGCATTATGCAGGTGACACAACTGAGGAGGACCTGAAGCGACTGCTGCTGAAGATCAAAGACTACAGCCTTCACTATGGATTGAAGCACAACATCAAGAAGACAAAGATTCTCACCACTGGGCTGATAAGCAGCACCATGATAGATGGTGAAGAGATTGTGATTGTTAACAGCTTTAGTTTGCTGGGCTCCAGCATCAACACTCTTGGTATCAGCAGCCAGGAAATTAAAAGAAGAATTGCATTGCGAAAAGCCTCCAAAGTCTTGAAGAGCAACAGTGTCAGTCTAGAGACTAAGGTGTGCCTGATACAGGCTACAGTCTTCGCAATTACTTGCTATGCATCAGAAAGCTGAACAATGACTAGGGACAAGAGAAGGAGATTTGATGGTTTTGAGTGTGGCGCTAGAGAAGAACATTGAATATACCATGGACTGCTAGGAGAACAAACAGATTTGTCCCAGAAAGGGTGAGACCAAGCTATTCCTCGGAGTCAAGGATTCTGAAGCTTTGTTTGACATACTTGGGACATGTTGCAAGGAGGGACCAGACCTTGGAGAGAAACATCATGCTTGGGAAGGTGGAGGGACAGCACAGGAGAGGAAGATCTTCAATAAAATGGATTGACTGAATGACTGGGGTGATAGGGGTAGGTGTGTCAGAGACAATAAGATTGGCACAGGAGAGAGCAGGGTTTAGGGCTGTTGTACATGGGGTCTCTACAGGTTGCACGTAACTCGACAGCACATAACAATAACAACAATAATAGTTAGAAGCCCTGGTGGTGCACACACCAGCTTCTCGGGGTGGGGGGAGAAAGAGGTGGAGGAAAGGGAGGAGAGAGAGAAGGAGGCTCCTCTCATAAAAATTTGCAGCCTTTGAAATCTAAAGGAGGGTCGCTATAAGGTGGGGTAGACTCATGGCAGTGGGGTTTTATGTTAATACTATTTTCTTTTCTTTTTTTTTTAAGGGCCTTCCGGGAAAACCCAGAAAACCTGCTAGACAAATTCAAAAAGAGCTGTAATACTATTTTCTATCTCTTTAATTCTAGAGAAAAATCCTTGTCAAGAAGCTTCCAAGTTTTAAAAGATTTACAATAAAAGCAAATGTAGAAGTCTGCTGTTAGGGACCTCTCCAAAGTACTGAAGAGCAATGGTGTCTCTCTGGAGACTAAGGTGTGTTTGATACAGGCCATGGTCTTCGCAATCACTTGTTATGCATCAGAGAGCTGGACAATGACCAAGGAGGATAGAAGGAGAACTGATGCCTTTGAGCTGTGGTGCTGGAGAAGAGTATTGAGAATACCATGGACTGCTAGGAAAACAAACAGATTCGTCCTGGAAAGGGTTAAGCTGGGTGGCTCCTTGGAGGCAAGGATTCTGAGGCTCCGTCTGACATACTTTGGACATGTTGTGAGGAGAGACCGGTCCTTGGATAAGGACATCATGCTTGGGAGGGTGGAGGGACAGCGCAGGAGGGAAAGGCCCTCTATGACGTGGATTGATTCAGTGACTGGGGTAATCGGGATGGGAATGTCGGAGACAGTGCGATTGGCACAGACAGAGCAGAGTTTAGGGCTGTTGTACATAGGGTCGCTACGAGTCGCAAGTGACTCAACGGCATATAACAACAACAACAACAACAAATGTGGCAACACAGGTAATGGAAAATTTGGTGAATTTCGAGAAGACTCCGCACCAATGAATACAAAGCAGTGAAAGACAAGAAGGCAGATTGAAGAAGTGCACTGGGAAAACCAGGAACTAACAACTCGAGCTCATTCTCTTCAGGGCAGAAATGACTCCTAGCTGACTCCCCGGCAAGTTTTCAGAAGCTATCCATCCCAAGAGAGGAGACTGCACATCTTCTGCAGAGCAAATGGTGGACTTGAACCACTTGCCTTTGTGCTAAGAGGGTAACTCCTTACCCACCAGGCCTAGCAAGCAAAAAATATGAGCTGCGTTTGCCTTTTGAGAACACCTTAAAGTGCAATCGGATACACAACTGTCAATGCACCTGTTGACTCAGTTACAGTTAATGGCTGTTCATTTGAGTTAACTGAATATTCAAGAGTCTGTAAAATGTTAAATCCGATAATTGCTTCGCTTAGTCAATATTTTTCAATCAACTCGGGAAACATTAAGGGGGAAGATACCTCACTTGTCCTAGAAATTTAGCTACAAAATGAATAGGGCTCTGAGAAAGCAAACATTCTTTTTGAAAGGGGGTGTTGCCAGGAGATTGTGTTGGGTACTTCTAGGAATTAACACTCAATTCACACAAGACGGTAAAATCCATCTGCTGGTACTGGAAAAGAAAGATGCATACGTTCACATGTAAAAAAACACTGTGGATTAAATTTCAGAGAAGTACAGCATTGATTTACAAGAGATTTATCCTGAAACTACAGATAATGGCTCTAATGGAATTGAATTTGCTGATTTGCTCAGAAATTAGAGGGAAAGTGAATGGCAAACGTCAGGGCAAAATGACAATTTTTGAAGTCCTGACATAGTTCATTCTGGCCTGCAGACATCCACCATCATGGCGTGGGGCAAAGTGACAAGGTTTCGAGAAAAGATTGCTTGGTATATAAAGTGTGCTGCACACACTTCCATCAGTTATTAAAGACGCAGTACAGGACGCTGAGCAGGAAGAATTTTTAGGAAGATATCACCAACTCATTCAAATACTTGGCATTCCAACATTCTCTACCACAAAAACGTAATTACAATTAATCTGTACTGGATTGTCCGAGAAGATAGAACAGTATCTACACCATGCTCGAAACCTTACCAAGATAGGAACATCTCTGAGATGCACTGCTGACAATAATATAAAGCATCACCTTCCTTCCCGGCTAGAAGAATGTGTGCCGCCCACTTTAAGGCATGAGGTTGGAATCCACCCGTTAGTTGCTCCATGAGAGAAAAATGGGCAATCTCCTCCCACATGACTGAACCTCTGAAACCCCGCTGAAGGGTCAGCCGAGTCAGTCCCATCTCAAGAACATACAACCACAATGATAAATGGTAGCTGTCAAATTAATTCTGGAAGATTTCAAAGTTAGGGTAAGAGAGTAAAGTGAGCAATGTTTTCACTCATCAAAAATGAGCGATGTTTTTGCCAGAATGAAGCATTCTGAGTGATATTCTGAAACACATTGATAAAAATTGTAATATCAAGGGAGAAGTGATCCTTGAAGATGACAGCATGTTGGGAACAGTTTCTCTAGATCCTCCTTATAAAATTCTAATTCACTCTGAATTGAAGGTGAAGGTACTATTGCATTTGAAAATCATCTGGGCCATGGGGACCACAGCCTTCACTTCCCGGAGACCAGAACTACATGGTGGCAGGCAGTCACCGCCAAGTTCTCTGATTTAGAATCACAGCAGAAGGCCCTGAACAGATAGGGAGGGGGAAATGGACACCAAAGTTTCCAATCTTAATGTTTTAGTCTGATAGAGAGTGCTGGCACCTGTAAGACAGTGGCTTTTACACACCTTTCAAGCTTAGAATTGAAACCACCTCTGGGGAACAACTTTCTGCCAAACAACTGAGAAGCCTGGAAAGTGAATAAGACCACCAGGCCGGCATGTACCTCTCAGAAAAATTCACCACAAGAGACTGAAAGGGTGGCATTTACCCTAAAGCAAAGCTCAGAAGGAAGGGAAAAAAGGGTGAATGGAAATGACAACACTGGAAGTGGAAAGGATGGTGTTATATCGAGGGGATTGCGACCAGTGTCCTATAAAAGGGAATTCCGGCGGCCTACTGGTTCATCCTAGAGAGGGTGAAACCAAGGGGCTCCTTGGAGGCAAGGATTCTGAAGCTTCATCTGACATATTTTGGACACGTTGCAAGGAGGGACCAGTCCTTGGAGAAGGACATTATGTTTGGGAGGTTGGAGGGAAAGCACAGGAGAGGAAGAAGCTCGATGAGATGGATTGATTCAGTGACTAGGGTAATGGGAGTAGGTGTGTCGGAAACAGTGAGACTGGCACAGGCTAGAGCAGGGTTTAGGGCTGCTGTCACAGGCAACTTGACAGCATATAACAACAACAACTTGTAAGGAGCAGTGCTGTCCATCCAAAGGCACACAGTTCAAATCCATTAGCTGCTCTGAGGACGAAAGATGGAAAATCTCCTCCCATGTGATTTTACAACCTCTGAAAAGGCTCTGGAGGGTCAGTTACCAATCAGTTCAACTCAAGGGCGCATAACAATAATCATGATGCAAAATGAGTTTGAATTGTTGAATGGAAAGCAAATTTGCCCTGGAAACTGTCACTCAAGCTACAATAAAATAAGACAAAAAAGCACCGGGGAAATGAGAGAACATTCTGAAAAGGCACAATATCAGAAATATAACACATGAAAGCAATTCACAAAACAGTCTTGTTTCAAATAATGACGTTGATGGGATGGAGTCGACTCAAAAAATGAAAGGAGAAAAGCTAAGTTGCAACCAAATGCCAGGACTGTTAATACTGACTCCATGTTGACAAGCTCTACTGGTGTACAAAGAATGGAAAGAAAAGAAGTGTTTCTTAATTTTGGGGGAAAAAGCCATTTGTAATAATCCCACTGATGTGACCCTGCTACAGTCATTTTGGGGTCACTCGCATCACAGCCTTCTCAGGTTTGAAATTCACCCTGTCAGACAACAAGGAGATCTTAAAATGAAAAATATGAAAGGATATTCTTTTAATTAGGTATCACCATGGCTTACTACAATGATGTTTTCTTAATGAACTATGGAACTGTCTATTAATTAAATCTATATTTATAATAAAATGTTTATGTTCTGTCGCCTCATAGCCATTCTTCAGCTTAGAAACTGGGGTCACTATCAGATATCTTACTGTGTTTTGCCTAATTTATGTGTTGATATGTTAGGTGTGATGGCACACGTTGCATAGCAAGCATTTCATTAATAAGCTCTTACCATCTCCTGGCTTAGCGCTAAGCACTTGTACTGTCAACCCAAGGGCCTGTGATTCAAATCCACCAGGTGCTCTGCAGGAGATGGACGGTCCGTCTCCTCCATGCAATTCAGGTGCCTCTGAAAACCCACTGGAAGGGCAACTATCAGTCAGTTCCAACTTGAACTTGAAGGTGTATCAGTACCTACAGTTACGTGCTTAAGGTACATAACAAACAACAAGAAGCAGGAGTGGCATCCGCTTCCGTAATAGCTTGCCTCCGGAAACTCTGTGAACCTCGGGAAAGGATGAAAGTCACACAAGTGTTCAGGTCCTTCGTGCACAGAGTCGCTATGAGTCGCCTACAACAACAACAACATAGAGAGAGCTCAGTGGCCCAGTGGACAGAAAGTGATGCTACCAAGCCAAAGGTGGATGACTAATCCGCGGCCCTCAGGCCTGGTTTTACTCGTTTATGGTCAAACAGTGTGAAACAAGCACAATGTATAGGGAGGGAGTGTTGAAGGAAATGGGAAGGATCTTGTGTGAAAAACAATGTATTCGAACTTTGTAGATAATAAATCAGTATAAAAAAGAAAATATTACAGTTCAAAGTCCTGGATTAAACTCCGCCTTTATCAGTTTCTGGGCATTGCACTTCCCTCTGTCTCTATTTTCCTGTGTCCCCTGGGGTGATGGTAGTGTCTGTCCCACAGGGCTGAGAGAGTTAATGAGTTATAATTACATGTAAAGAGCTCAGAAAGTGCTGGAAATGTAGTAAACGCTTGCTGGTACAGACTATCATTATTATCTTTGTCTTGACTTCAAGGATGCATAAACTACGGCTTGCAGAAGGGAAGTCACTTGCACAAGGTGGCAAAGGGTGACCAGAACCTAGGTTTTTGTGATTCCAGATGCAGGCTCTTTATAGCAGTGCTCCACTGTGGCTCTGATGGTCTGATATTAACACGAGTCTGCTCTCACTGCATACCCAGGAGCTTAAACTCTGGCACTGTTGCTTCAGAATCCAAGATCTGAGTGCTCAGAGAAAGACAGTTGTTACCTTTTTCACATGCCTCCTGTCTTATTAATACCAAGGAGGAGGTCTCAGTTTGGCGCTAATATGTTGCTTATGTCTCTCCTGCATTTGCTGATCTCCCTTTCGGGTCAAGGAAGAGTCAGCCAGGGGCTCACAGCAGACCACAGCATCCAGCGAGAATCTGAGAGGGGGCTCAAAGCAGAACACTGCATCCAGCGAGAATCTGAGAGACCTTCAACTATAATCTGTATTGCTTTGTGTCCCCAGCAGAGGCCTATCCTTCTGGAGATAAGTGACTCTCATTGGCCAGAAAGGCAGTGACTGGAGTCAGGTAACCTAAGCTCCTGAAGAGTGACCAAACAGTCAGCGATGCGTTCATTCCCAGCTCAGGTGAGATTAGGAGAGGATAGAGATGGGAGGCCCCGAGACCTCTCCAGGGCACCACTAGCATCTCAGTGAGCAGAGCTGCAGAAAGCCCCCTATCACAGCACTGGACTAGGAACCAAAGACCCAGAGTTGAGACCATTCCTCCACCACGTCTTCAGCCAGTTAGTTCCCTGCCTCATTAGAAAAAAAGAAACAGTACCCATTGCAAAGAACAGTCCTGATGACAAAGCGAGATCACGCATGAGAAAGTGCCTGCGTTCACCTTAACAAGGGTAAACATTGCCGTTTTCACGGAGTGTCTGTGTACTTTTATGAGTCCTCAAAAACTCAAACTCATCGCCATCAGGTTAGAACCGACTCCCAGCTGACCCTTCACTGGGTTTCAGGGGCTGTAAATGAGAGGGAGACTGTCTCCATCTTTCTCCTAAGGAACTACAGGTGGATTTGAACCACCAAGGGGACCTACCTATCCTCTGGGTCAGCCGCACAATTCCCTAAGGAAAGTGCCACCAGAGTGTGAAGCAAGTTCCTGCCGTTAGAAGACAGCCACAACTCCACCAGCTTGTCACAGTGTGTGACTTCCATGTTGCTGTAACACAGAAAGTTATAAAACTAGTATTTCAAATACCAACAAGGCCACCATGGTGGAAACCCTACTGGGGCTTCCGGACTGAGACAGACTAGAAAGAATAACCTAGAAACCTACTTATTGGAAAACTGGCCAGGAGGAAAAAAAACCCCACAAACCCATGAATAGCAGTAGATGGTTCAAACATGGTTCCAGAAGATGAACTCCCCAGCATGGAAGGTGTCCCAAAGTCCACAGAGGAACAACTACCTCCTCAAAGGACAGTCGGTCGTAGCAACAGGAGAGGAGTAATGGTTTGAGGACCTTCATTTGCCGAGGTCTCAGATTAGAATAGCCATAAACCCAAATGAGCACTAAAAAAGTGCATACATCTATTAACAACTGAAACATGGCAACGTATGAAGGATGCTCAAACTAACTACTGCTGAGCTGAAACTGCCTCTCCTCCAGTTGGTCTTGAGAAGGCGTTAAATCGCACGGGAAGGGACTGCCCATCTTTCTCTGAGGAGAAGCTGGTGGATTTGAACTACCAGAAAGGCACTGCTTACGGATTAGCAGCACGATTCCCTACAGACGACACCAAATCGAGGAAAACCGGAAGTAGACACAAACTAAGTGGAATGCTTGACAGCCGTTGCTACCATAGGCATAAGTGAGCTGAAATGGGCTGGTATTCGCCATTTTTAATTAGACGAGCATGTGGTCTGCTCTGCCAGGGATGACACACTGAGGAGAAAGCATTTATCGTCAAAAAGAACATCTCAGGATCTATCCTGAAATATAATGCTGCCAATGAAAAGATAGTATCAATTATTTAAATTAATGCATCAACCACTAATGCTGGAGATGAGGAAACTGAAGATTTTTACCAACTTCTTCAGCCTGAAATTCATCAAAAGATGCAGTCAAGATGCATTGGTAATTACTAGGGACTGGAACGTAAATGCTGAAAACAAAGAAAAAGGATCAGTGGTAGGAAAATACGGCCTTGAGACAGAAACAATGCTAAAGATCACAGATAGAATTCTGAAAGACCAGCGAGTTATTCATTGCAAATAGTATTTCTGTTCAGCAGCATAAATAGCCACCATACACACAGCCTCCACCAGATGGAATTCACAGGGATCAAATCAGCTGTATCTGTGGGAAGAGATGAGGCAGAAGCTCGAGATCATCAGTCAAAACAAGGCCAGAAGGGGCTGACTACAGAACAGACCATCAGTTGCTCATATACAAGTTCAAGTTGAAGTGTAAAAAAAAAAAAAAATTAAGACAAATCCACAAGAAACAAACTCTGACCTTAGAACAAAAGTACAATCTTGAGTATATTCCATCTGATTCTGGAGACCATCTCCAGAATGGATTTGATATATTGGGACGCCTTGGCAAGCTGCAGGATGACATCAAGGATATCATACTTGAAGAAAGCAAAAGATGGTTAAAAAAAAACAAGAATGAAAGGAAAGAACGAAAAGTGATTCCAGAACAAACTCTAAGCTTTGCTCTTCAACAAAGAGTAACTAAATGGAAGAGACTTATCTCTGTAAAGTGCCTTCCTGTTGACTACAACTCACAGCTATTGGGGTTTTTTTTATTAGCACTGATTTTATTTTCTTTTAGAGAACTTGGATTTCCATTCTTGCAATGTTGCACATTTTTCTCCCTGCCCACTCCTCCCCCCAACCCCGTTCACTTTTCTCTTTGAAAAGAAAAAAATTATTTCCTTGTTATACAATTCCCCTCCCCAGACCACTTTACTATGCAGCTCTTATTCTGGACTCTTGCCATGCAAATAATACCTAATCATCTATCCCTTTTATACAGTTCTCTCTCTCATCTGTTTCAATGCAGTATACACTATTTATCCCCTCTTTTGTTAGTTTCCCCCCAAATCTGATATTAGTCCTGTTTTATAACAGTGGCATTTTGCAGTATTGGTCCTTTTGTGACTGAGATATTTCACTCAGCATAATGTACTCCAGGGTGCCCTTTGTTCATGAGTTCATTGTTTTTCAATGCTGTGTAGTATTCCATTGTGTGAATATACCACAGCTTCTCTAGCCATTTGTTTGTTGATGGGCACTTGGGTTGTTTTCCAACTCTTTGCTATTGTGAACAAAGCAGCAATAAACATAGGTGTGCATATGTCTGCTTGGGTGGAACTTATAACTATTCTAAGAAAAAATATCTGACTGAGCCTTGCCCTCTCTTGTACCATCATCACTATTTCCGTCATACTCAAGCCTACTATCACAGTCACTGTGTCATTCTATCTTGTTGAGGGTCTTCCTCTGACCTTCCACTTTTGCCTGCATGATGCCTTTGTCCAAGGACTACCCTCTTCTCCCAACTTGCCCAAAGTATGTGGCATGAAGTTTCACCCTCCTTACCTCTAAAGCACATCCTGGTTGTACTTTCTCCAAGACAAATTTGTTTGTTCTTTTGGCAGCCTGTGTGATACTCAATACCCTTCTCCAACACCACAATTCAAAAGTGTTGATTCCTTTTTGGTCTTCCTTATTCACTGTTCAACTTTCAAATGCATAAGAAACAACTGCAAATATCATGTCCTGGATCAGGTGCACTTTTGTCTTTACACGTACATCCTTGCTCTTTACCACCTAACAGGGACCTAACAAGGTCCCTTCTTGCAACATGTCCGAAGTATGTCAGACAAAGCTTCAGAATTCTTGCCTCCAAGGAGCAGCCTGGTTTAACCCTCTCTAGGGTGAACCTGTTCATTTTTTTTTTAGCAGTCCATGGTATATTCAATATTCTTCTCCAACACCACAGCTCAAAGGCGTCAATTCTCCTTCTATCCTCCCTAGTCACTGTCCAACTCTCTGCCACACAGCAAGTGATTGCAAAGACCGTGGCCTGTATCAGGTGCACTTTAGTCTCCAGAGTGACTCACTGTTCTTCAGTACTTTGGAGAGGTCCCTATCAGCAGACTTTCCCATCACAATGCATCTTTAAATTTCCTGGCTGCTGGTGCCAAGAGTGTTGATTGTGGAGCCAAGCAAACTGAAGCTGTTACCAATCTCAATCTCTCCACCATCTATCATGATGTTGCCAATTGGTAGAAATCCTCAACTCCTTCATCTCTGACTTTAGGGGCTGGTGTGTGTACTATAATAATGGTTGTATATATAATAAAGGGTTTTCTTACATGTGTGTATATGGATCACTTCCTCTCACTCACAGCATTGTACTTCAGGATGGACCTTGAAATGCTTTTTAACAATGAATGGAACAAACTAGTACAAAATAAAAGTCAACATGGGGAGGGGGAAGGGAGAGAGGGGGGTAAAAAGTGCAACAATGAATAAATTAAAATCTAACTTTTCTGTAAACTTTTGTTAAAATCACAATTAAAAATTTTTAAAAATTATTTAAAAAAGAAACAACACTGAATGGAACATCATTCTTCAATTTTTCATTCTTTGCATAGGAGGTCATATGATTGTCTGACTCAAAATGACCTCCAGTCCTTCTCAACTCTCTTAATACCCAGAACATCAATGTTTATGTGTTCCACGTCTTTTTTTTTTTACAATTTCCAATTTTCTTAGATCCACACTTCATATTTTTCATATTCTAATTATTAATGGGTATTTGCAGCAGTTTCTCCTCATTTTGAGTCTTGCTATGTCAGCAGCCTTGGGTGAAAACGTCACTTGATTTGTGTCATTCGAGTAGACTCTACTCTGACGAAGTAGCTTTCTCCATTTACATTCCGCGTCCCCTCCAGCCCTAGGGATTCGTCTTCCCGCACTGTATCCAACAATGGCCCTCTGTTATACACAGGGCTTTGGAATGCCTTCTGTTTCAGAAGTGGATGGCCAGTGCCACTTCTTAGTCTGTCTTAGTATAGAAGTTCCATTGAAGCCTGGCCACCATGGGTGATTCTGCTGGAATGTGAAAGGCTGGTGGCATAGCTTCCACCATCCCAGCAACACACAAGTCAAATGGGAGAAATAATGATGTTGAAAAGAGTTGATGGAGAAGATTTTCAGATGGCAACTCTAGAAGACCACGCAGATATTACAGTTAAATGTGCAAAGACCCAGAGTTAGAAAACTAAATAGAAAGAACACACTTTGCATTTCTCAAGCTTAAGAAACTGAAGAAAAAAAAATGTAAACCAAGTATGAACAAAATATTGACTATAAATAAAAGAAGACAATAAAAGAAGACAGAAGACTACAGTCAGTATACATATGCCACGTTTTGGGGAAGTAGCATATGATCAGAAACAAATGGTATTGAAGGAAGAAGTCCAAACTGCACTTGAAGGTATTTGTGAGTAAGAAAGGCTCCAGGAACTAACAAAATACCAACTGAGATGTTTCCACAAATGGATGCAATATGGAATGCTTGCTCATCTATGCCAACAAACTTGGAAGCCAGCTACCAGCTACACCCAACTGGAAGACATACATATTTGTGCCTGTTCTAGAGAAAGATGATCCAACAGAAGACAAAAAATTGTGTTTTAAAAAAATCCTAGTATCACATGTAAATTGAGTTTTGCTGAAAATAATTTTAAAATGGTTGTAGCATCGTATCAACAGGGAACTGGTATATATTCAAGCAGGATTAAGAAGAGGACATGGTGTTTCCTACTGCCAAAGGGGCCCTTTAGAGTAGTGAGAGAAGATCTTCACCCTGAAACCCACAGCGTCCCTTTTCAGCAGGAAGTAGCTAAGAGAATACGCCATCCCCTTTTCCTTATGACTCAGGGTGAAGTCTCTCTCAGGGAGGAGTGATAGGGAATGGCAAAGGACACACTGACAAAGGAGATTAATCAGAACTGGCTTTAACAAGCACTGTGGCATTTGGACAAGAACAAACTGGGAGGAGGGTAGAGAGAATAGTGCAACAATGAATGAATGGAAACCCAAAATCTCTGTAAATGTTTATGAAAATTAATAAAATATAATTATAGAAAAAAAAAGAAGAGGACATGGAAGGAATGATATCATTGCGGATGTCATATTAATTTTGGCTGAAAGCAGACAATACCAGAAAGCCATGTACCTGTGTTTCACTGACTATATAAAAACATTCCACTATGTGACTCATAACAAATTATGAATAACATTGAGAAGAATGAGAATCCCAGAACACTCAATTATATTCGTAGGGAAACTATATGTAGACAAAGAGACGACTGCATGGTTAAAAATCTGACAAGAGCTGTATCTTCTCACCGTACTTACTGAAGAACAATCAGGATTAAAGGAAGACTAATTAACAACCCGCAATATGCAGAGGACACAACCATGCACGTTGAAAGCAACAAAACTTGAAATACATATGAAGATAAAAAATTATGCCTCAATACGTTGTGTTGTCATTATGTTGTTATGTGCCGTCAAATCGCCTGAAACTCACAGCAACCCTACATACAGTAGCTCTGACACCTGCCCTTTCCTGAGCCAGTCTCACTCCAGTACACCCACCCCCATTGCCCTAGCTGCTGTATCAATCCATCTCATCCAGGGTCTTCCTCTCCTGCGCTGTCCCTCCAACCCTCCAAGCATGATGTCTTTCTCTAAGGACTGGTCCCTCCTGGTCACATTCCCAAAATATGTGAGATAGAATGTCAAATTCTAAGCCTACAAAGAGAAACATGGTTTCACACTCTCCAAGACAGACCTCCACATACAAAAACCAAAAATCTTCACATCATGATAAATGGGGGAGGGAAATTGAGGTTGTCTAGGATTTCATTTTATTTGGATCTACAATCAATCGCCACAGAATCTGTAGTCAAGAAATCAAATGACATAGTGTATTCGGTAAAAGTACCGCAAAAGGCTTCTTTAATGTGTTCAAAAGTAAAGATCTCTCTGGCGAGAAAAACAATGTATATGAACTTTATGAATTTTGTACGTAAGCCAGTATAAAATATTTTTTAAAGAATTAGGAAATAAAAAAAAAGTAAAGATACCACTTTGAGGACTAAGGTGTGCCTGACCCAAGTTATGGTATTTTCAATTGCCTGGTGCACATTTGAAAGCTAGACAGTGAACAAGGAAGACCAAAGATTTGATGCCTTTGAACTATGATGTTGGGGCGGGGGGCGGAATACTGAATATATCAGAGGCTGCCAGAGAACAAACAAATGTGTCTGGAAAGAATTCAGCAAGAATACTCATCAAAAGTGGGGATGGTGAGATTTCACATCATATACTTAGAGCATGTAATCAGAAGACTACTCCTGGGAGAAAGACATCATGCTCCTTACGGCTGAGGACAGGAGAATAAAAGAGAGAGACCTTCAATCAGACGGACTGACATAGTCGCTGTAACAATGGGCTTAATTATAGTAATAATAGAGGATAGCACAGGAGGGGGCAAATGTGTTTCATTTTTTCTGTGCGCATAGGTCACTATGATCGGAATCAACTCAACAGTACCTGAGAACAACAGAAAAAGGAGATGAGGTTCCTATATCTCTTTGATGATTTTTATTCATCTTGAGGTCTGCCTCCCTCACTACATTTTGTTCTCACAGAGCAGGGATATTTGAATTCGCCAGAGTAATCTGCTGCCTCAGACAGTGTCTGGCATATAAGACACATCAACGCATGACTCTTACATATTAATTAGGGATGATGGGTAAAAAAATGTACAGAGACCACTGCTACTGGAGTGAGATCGTATCTCATTGCAGTTTTGATTTGCATCTCTCTTATTGCCCGTGATTTTAAGAATTTCTTCATGGGTCTGTTGGCCATCCAAATATCTTCCTCTATAAAAAAGGTATTTCAGTATCTTTTGCCCTTTTTGTACTTGTGTGATCAGTCTTTTTCTTGTGGAGGCACTGTAGGACTCTGTACACTTTTGCTATGAGACCCTTATCTGAAATGGAATTGTCAATTTTTTTCCCAGTCACTAGGTTTCCTTTTCACTCTGTTGGGAAAAGTTTTTATGTGCACAGGGATTTAATCTTTAGAAGGTCCCATTCATCAATTTTGTCCTCTCCGGATTGAGCTTTTCTGACTTTATTTGGCAGTCTCGTCTCGCTCCAGTAGCAGTGGCAAAGTTTAACAGGACAGCAAGTAATAAACGTTGGAGAGGATGTGGCAAGATAGAAACTCTTACACACTGTTGGTGGGATTGTAAAATGGTACAACTGCCCTGGAAAACAGTTTGGCATTTTCTCAAAAGGCTGAACATAGAAATTCCACATGACCTGGCTATTCCACTGCTTGGAATATACCACAAGAAAACGAGAACTGAGGCACAAACAGAGAGTTGTACACCAATGTTCATGTTCATAGTAGTGTTATTTGCCATTACAAGAACATGGAAACAGCCGAGACATCCAACCACAAGGGAATGGATTGAGAAATTATGGTACATTCACATGATGGAATACTATGCAGCACGCAGGAGCAATGATTTTATAAATTACTACTAATATGGGAGGGACTGAAGTGAACTAACTCAGTTCCATAAGGACAAATACTGTATAAGACCATTATTTTGGAATGAGTATGAGGATCCTGGGGGTAGGAGGCAGAGGGCTGAGGATGGGGGACACGCCGATAATCATAGGGTCTCACAATGTGATGGGTGGAGGGAGGCAGGGTTGAAGGCAAAAGAAAGATCTAGTGTGAAAAAGAATGTATACAAACTTTGCAAATAAAGTAAATATTTTTTAATTTTTAAAAAATTATGACGAAAAAATAAGCAGAAATGAAAGATCAATAGTGGTTACCAGGAATAGAAGGGAGGGATAAAGAGATTTTTGCTTAAGAGACACTTAGTTTATGTTAATGATGGTGAAAAGATTTGGGAAAGATACCAAGGATGGTCATATAGTTTGAAGACTGTAATAGATGCCACAGAATTAAACATGTGAAGAGTGTTAAGGTGACTTAGTACATTTTCATCACAAATAAAGAATGGCTAACTATTAACTTGAGGTAAAGACATCCGTATCAAAATAAATCCCTATCAAGGTGGTATTTAAGTAAAGGCATGAAGAATATCCAGGCCAAGTACTCACTGCAAAGTATTCTGTAAACTCCCTCCAAGTATCGTGTACACCACTGACAGAGCATGGGAACAGAGGACAAGATCGTGTACACCACTGACAGAGCATGGGAACAGAGGACAAGGAGGGACAGGTTTGTCCAGTCATGGGAAGGGATCAGACGAAGCATCATAAATGAAAGGAGTTTCAAGTAACCTTGAAATCAGAAGATAAAGAACTCTCCAGAAGAATTAAGTTGAGAAGTGGCATATCAGAGTGGGAGAACTGTGAAGAGCACAAAAATAGGAAGAAACTCTTTGAAATGGGCATGACAAGAGTTCACCAGTGGTTCTGTCTACTCAACACGCATGATTCCTTCTTGTAGGAACAAAACACTACCTTCATTTGGGGAGCCACACTCTCAGCTGATGAGGTCCTGTTGAAGCTAACCCCACTTCCAAACTCAGAGATGAATATATGAGCCATCCTAGCCAATCAGAGCATTCCTTAGCTCCAGGGGTGGGCACATGTTTTAGCCTAGTCAACCAGAACCCCCCCCTCCTCTGACCACAATGGCAGCCTAAGATGTCAACCTGGCCAATTAGTGGTATTAAACTGGGGGAACACAAACACGTGCCTGTTAGGACCACCACATGGAAAGGGCTACCCAAGAGTGAAGCCAACACAGAAGAGATAGAGCTCTGAGAGATATGGAGAGAAAAAGAGAGACAGGGAGAGACACATAGAGTAAAAAGGAGACAAAAAGAATAAGAGAATGGTTCTAAGTCCTGTCGGCATTATACAAGCTCCTGGATCCAGCTAAGCATGAAGCCATACTACTTCATAACCTAATAAAAAACTCTTTTTTTCATTTAAGCCAGTGTGAGATGGATTCTGTAACTTTCAACAAATCCAGTTTCCTTATTCATTTTTGTATCCAAATGACCCTACTAGGTACTGGGGCGGGGGAGGTGGACAGTGCATCTGACTTCAATTAAATTCACAAGGGGGAACAGTCCCCCACAACAACATTCACAACACTAAATCAATTCTCATGAGGTCAGACTTGCCCATAGGCACCTACTTCTATTCCTTCTGACACTAACCTTTTAATTTTAATCCTTTTCTTAAAAGCCTTTAGACTATTTTCATGTTCCCAACCAAAAGGCACTATTGCCCTCGTTCATATCATTAGCATAGACGACTCAGTCGTGAAAGTCAAAACAAGCGGCTAGAGAGGTAATTTTAAACAATTAACCTCCTACATCAAATGATAGGACAAGTCAAGGTGGAAATTAGTGGGATGGAATGGGATGGCATGGCATGGCACAGCATGGGACGGGACGGGATGGGATGGGATGGAGATGGTGTTCAGCCTGTCGCATTATGGTTTCTGCACCCAGGTCACGCTGAGACTATGAACATTACTTCTGGAGCTCACCCATCAACTTTCCCACAGCACCTTCCAAAGCCCAAGAGCTTGAGTATGATCCCAGCTGTAAGTGGATATGTCCATTTGACAGAGAGGGACCTATCATTTCCTGCCTATTTTAAGAGATCAGAGGCTCTGTTAGCAAGCTGATGAATTCTAGCGAGACAAGGTTCAGCTCTGAATTCCAGCCCACAGACAACATTCCATAAACATCAGTCCAGTGAATCCGTTAGCGCCACCTCATGTCAATGTTAACAGTGATATAAGATGCCCTTTCTCGGCTGGGTAGCCTCTTTCTGCAGAAGGCAGGCTCCATGCCAAGTTCCAGACAGAAGCTATTCAAGGAGAACTTGCACTGCCTAATTCCATGCCTTGACATCAGAGAGGGGGGAAAGTATTTACATCCCAGGGCTTCCTGAGTTCCACCAGGAATGATAACCCAACTGGAAAAGAAAATAATCTGGAAGAGGAGAGAATTAGGATTTATAATGAAAGGCAGCTAGAATTCATTATAGGAAGATAAGCCAGGGAGCCGTGTCCCTCGGGTGTTCAGGAAGCACCGGAGGAGAGAGGCAGCCGATTCTGAACTAGCAGGTTCCTCTCCACTGAACACCTTCACTTCAGGGCAGAAATGGCCAGGGATGCATGAAGACAGCGGGAAGACCAGAAAGGCTCTTCTTCTTAATTCTGGTATCTGTCAGCCTTCAATTCTCACCCTCTATTAGGCAGAGCCACTGAAATAACTAAGAAAGCCCCTAGAATCCAAATGCAAACCCCAATATACAATTGCTCTAGACTCACTACCTGCGAGGTTTGCTTTGGGATATTGGAAAATTATAAAATAAAATAAAAATAACACTTAGAGATGGCGCAGATAGAGTGATATTAAAAGATTAGTGGCCCCATGGATGTTTCTCAGGCCCCATGTCACCCCCACCAGGCTGTGTCTGCCCCCATTCTGGACCATGTCTCTGATTAGGGGTGCACCCTCTTTACACCCCTCGACTTGCATTGCTTCTGGGCCTGCACTCAGACTGATGTCAGAACTTACCATGCTCTGAACTGAAGAGTCCTCCACTCCCACTCAAACAAAAGGAAAGCAAAAGCCTGGCCGCACCACACTGGGCCCCATTTTAATCATGGAGACAAGCATTTGTTCAAAGCGAGACTCGAAGTCTCGTCTTCAGGGCTCCTTTCCCTTTGTTCTATAAGCCATTTTTCCAAAAGATGGTGAAGCTCTATCTCTCGTACTCTGGACAGGTAGCTAGGCGAGGCTATTCCTGGGAAAGGGTCATTATGCTTGGAAAGATGGAGGGTCAAAGAAGAGGAGAAGACCCCCAACGGGATGGAAGGACACAGTGACTGCAGCCGTGGGCTCTGGTGTGTCAGAGATGATGAGGAAGGCACAGCACAGGGCAGGGTTCAGGCTGGCTGTTCACAGGGTCACAGGGAATTGCACTCGCCCTGACAGCAACACACTATATCCTGAACCCACCCACTTCTCTCCATCTCCCAAGCAAAGCAGCCAACATCGCTTATCCTTCTCATGTTTATATTTCTGCTTCTATCCCATATACTCGATTCAAATGTCAGAATTCTCTTTCTAAAAACACAAATCCTATCCCATCACCTCCCTGCTTAAGATTCTTCAAAGGCATCCTGCCGTATTTAGGATTAAGTCCAAATTTCATATCAACAAGACCCTGCCTGCCTCCATTCCCTCCCAAGCAGGTGTGTTATCTTTTGTTCTGCACAATCCCCCATGGTCTCCTTGGAACCCTTCAAATGTGCCACTAGATTCCGACCCCAGGGCCTTTGCACTGGCTGGCTGTCCTTCCTATCACTCTCCAGATTTCCACTCTGACATTGCTTCTGCAGAGAGGCCTCTCCGTATCCTCACAGAAAGAGATACACTTTCACATCTAAGAACAAGCACAAGAACAATGTGCAGCATATGATACTGCCTATTAAAAAAAATGCAAAGACTTCTTGAAAACGGCGTCACTGGCTGTTTGTGGGAGAGGAAATGGATGGCTGGGGACAGGAAGACTGTATATTGTTCTGTGCCTTTGAATTTTAAACCATATGTACATATCATTATATTTTTTTAAATGGTAAAGCAAATAAGATAACCAATAAGGGAAAAGGGGGGAGAGAGCGGGGGTGGGGGGGAGAGAGAGAGAGAGAGAGACTGGCTTTTGGGAAATTGCCAGCAAACAAAAATGTTCTTTCAAGAAACTAATCATTGCTGCGTTAAATGCTACAGAAACCCGAAAATAAAAATGAGTGGGGATCAAATAAATGTCCAGCAATCTCAGAATGATTCCAGAAATAGTGCTTTGTCAATAGGGCGGAATACTATGAAGCCATTAATAATACAGAAACGTGAGGAAATGTTTACAGCATTAACCCATAGGAAGTGGGCTATAAACAGCCTGTTAAGAAATGGCAATTGTGGGAAGTGAGAAAACTACAGGGAGGGAGGACCCAAGAATCCATCACCTTCTCTAGGGTTCTGTTGTGCAAAAAAAACCCCAAAACTCTTGCAATGTCTCCGTATGAACCACGCACCCATTTCCGAGATCAGACAGTGAGGCCCGTAAGATTCCTGAGCAGTGCCCTGCACCCTTTGACCACAGCAGCCCCCTCCCCAGTCATGACACCAAAAATGTCTCCTGACACCACCTACTGTCCCCTGGGGGAGCAAATCACCCCAGCAGAGAACCCAGACACTGGACCCAGTGGTTTAAGATGGAAGAAGGGGCTGAGGACATAGAAAATTCTCTCCCCTTCCACACACACACTGCTTGCGGCTGTATTTTCATGGATATGTGTTGTAAGTGGTTCTTTAGAGCGCCTTTTAAATTGAGACAGGTGAGGAGCCCGCCTCGTGACAAGCCTTGGCGACCATGACTCTGTCTCCGCCTCATCCTCTCACGTGCTCTGGTCTGTTTTCACAGCACACACTCTCTCATCACAAAGGCAGGACGGGCTTTCATTAATAAACTATCAGAAGGTACTTTGCTCCATCATTACAGCCCCGATTTCCAGACAGCCGTCTTTTGTCGTTTAAAGGTAGCTCAAACAATCAATGCTTTAAAGTCTTATTTGAGCTTTGACAGAGCTGAAAATGTCAGCTGGAGAATTCGAGTTCTTCCCTTTTGCAGGGGAAACAGCAGAACCCCGGGAGAAAGTGGGTGTCTGGGTGCCCGGCCCCCCAGGACACACCCTCTCTCAGGAGCTCTGGCAGTCGGGGCGCAGGCCTCACGCTGTCACCCGGGCGCTGGAGGCCGAACATCTGAGTGGGCCTCCCGAGTTGGATTCTGCCTGAGAATGAAGCTGGAGTGAGTGGGTGGCTTCAAAAAGAAAACAGCTTGGGGGAAAAGTTAACGCTTCCTCCACGTCCTCCCACCTCAGCGCTCCCCAGATCATCTGTGGGATAGGACAGCTAGGTCCCTGAATGACATCATTTCTCAAGTGGGCAATAAGGACTAACTGCTTTAGAAACTTCTCTTCCTTCCCGAAGGGCCCTGTCTTCCAACGTCCCAACCACCAGAAGTCCAGGTACCACTTCCAGAACCCTAAAAGTTCACTATCCCTGACACCTACGCACCCTACTGTTCACCACAGCCAATATAACAGGCTGCTGGGAGTTGATGGGTAGGCCACCCACCCCACCAGCATCCACATCCTTCAAGGACACTCTGAAGCAGGCCTCCTTCAGCTCCCCCGAGTTCTCCAGTGAGCTGAGCTCAGGGGGTCATAGAAGAACTGTCCCAGGAACACACCTCACTGTCCCTTAATCCCCAGGCTTCCCAGGTCCCTCCCACCTGAACTGAGTACATGATCCCTACTCTCAGGCCCTGTTCCTGGGAGATCCCCCTAAGATCAAGGCCAAGTGGGGGCCAAGTCCTATGCCATCCTCTTTCCAATGGGGAGTCTGTCCCCTGAGGTCCCACAGAACATACAGGACCTTTTCCGTCCAGAAGCAATTAAAGCATTCTAAGGCTGTTCCTGACGCTCTCAGGCCATGGTCCCCTCATTCATTTCTTTCCTTGGGCTGAAAAAAATGCTTCTCACAGTTAAACTCCAACAATTTTGCTCCAATCCCACTTTGAGTGAAACACCACACCTGATCCACGCCCTCAGATGAGGATGCATTCCACGTCGGGGGGAAACTGCTTTTCACTTCTTCTAAGGTTTCAGAACCTAAGTCGTTAATGAAAAGATGCTCGTTTCCTCAGCCATTGTGCATGGAATAAGGTTTCCTGATAAATCACCCACCAGGTTCCTCTCCATTCGAGTTCATGAATGTCCCTCTTAATCAAGGTTACCCAGAAATGAACCCAAATGTTTCCAGGGTGCCCCTCACAAAGAGAGGAACCATCACCTGCTTCAGGCTGTGTCTAATGTTTCTATCGAAGCAGCTCCAGTTCACGTGTGGCATTCTGAAGTTCTCTTTCACTATTAACACATGTTGTGGTTGTGGACCGCGGTGTCAAACTCATAGAAGACCCACCACCAGCGGGTTTCACACAGGTGACTGCCCGTCCTTCTACTGCAGAGCAGCTGGTGGATTTGAACCACATGCTTTCACGATTGTAGCACAGCGACAATAAAGACTTATCTATGTCCTTATCATGTGCCAGGCGCTGTCCTCACACACACTGAAGCTGACAAGCCCACAGCCTCTCCCACCTGCTACTCATTCAGTCTGCCCCTTAGATTCTGTTTGTCTTCACTGCTCGATGAAGTAGACTGGCAGGCCTTTCTTCCTAGTCCATCTTAGTCTGGAAGCTGTGCTGAAGTCTCTTCTGCATTTTAGCAACACACAAGCTGC
Organism: Elephantulus edwardii; assembly: GCF_000299155.1. Taxonomy (NCBI): domain Eukaryota; kingdom Metazoa; phylum Chordata; class Mammalia; order Macroscelidea; family Macroscelididae; genus Elephantulus; species Elephantulus edwardii. The sequence continues at coordinate 2,959,758 of NW_006399936.1, read as the reverse complement.
CTGGGACGGATAGCACCAATCGGGTCTCCCACACAGAAGGCAAGCTCTCGATTCTGAACCATCCCACCTCCTGATGCTTCTTGTTTGATCTTTCCACACACGAGCTGGGCTGCACGAGGCTCCCTCTCACCCAGGGAGAGGAGACATCACCCTCCTCTTCCTCCGCTGTGCAGCCCACACTTCCTTCGCTGCCTGCTTCATCCACATGGCCCCACTCGCTCCTGCAGGGTCCAGGTTAAATGCTTCCAAGTGAAGACCAAGGTCAACCTCAGTACCACCACTGCCCTCTCTAGATCTTGACTTGCATCATAGGCACTAATCAGCAGTGATGGGTATGTGTTCAGTTGTTGTTGTTGTTGTTGTTGTTGTTGTATGCCACTGAGTCACCTGAGACACATAGCAACCCTATGAATAACAGCTCTGAACCCTGCCCTGTCCTGAGCCAGGCTCACTGATTCTGACAGTTACTCTATCAATCCATCTCATCTGGACAATCCATCTCTCCTACACCGCAGTCCCTCCACCCTTCTGAGCATAATGTCCTTCTCCAAGAACTGGTTCCTCCTGGCCATGTGTCCAAAGTATGTGAGACAGAGTTTCAAAATCCTAGCCTCCAAAGAGAAACTTGATTTCACCCTCTCCAAGACGGACCTATTTGTCGTCTTGACAGTCTATGGTATTAGTCAAGACTCTTCTCCAGCACTGCAGCTTGAACGCATCAATTCTTCTTCTGTTATCCTTGGTCACTGTCCAGCTCTCTGATGCATAGCAAGTAATTGCGGTGACCATGGCCTGGATCAGGCACACCTTGGTCTCTAGACTGACATCATTACATTTCAATTCCCCACGTTGGTGTCCCATCTACCTCTTCCCACTCTGCCCACAGCTTTATAACCAGCTCTACCGAAAACCAGTTAAATGTACTGACTTAAACACTGACAGAGCCAGGTATAGTCCTGAAAGCTTCAGCAAAACAAATAAATGTGAACTCACAAATAAATGGTCGTAACAACAATGCTAAGACCGAGGCACCACCACCGCCCAAGTGGCAAGCTGCCAGCAGAAGGTTCTGGTTCTCAGAGTGGGATTCAGATGGAATACATAAATAGAATACAGTGAGGCCACACACAGGCGAAGGATGAGAGTATCTTATGAACCAAGAGATTTCTTCTGCTGGTTTTGGGTGGTTTTTTTTTTTGTCAGCCAAGGATTTTTTACTACTGTAATTTTGGGTCCTGGAGGTTCATTTCCGGTGGTTAAACTACTTGGCTGCAAAGCATAAAGTCTAGAATGTGTTCACCAGCTGCTCCCCAGAAGAGAGATGGGAAGACCTGCCACCTTCGGAGATGGAGCCCTGAAACCCCACTGAGAACCCACCAGGCAGGTCTGTTCCTCCCTAAGCCTGCTGTGAGTCACAGTCAACTTACAGCAGTGAGGTTTCAGATTCATTTGGAAAATGTTCTAAAAGGTAGGTTCTGTGGCACTTGAGAAATTGGAGTTTCCCCACTGGTGATATATGTTATCACCAGCGAGGGGGAAAGTACATGATCTTCATTCTCCCACGTTAGGAAAATGAGGTTCCAAGAGGCTTGTCCATGATCGCACACTCAGGAAAGGGCAGAGACGGGATTTGAACTGTGGAGTCCAGACACTGCGCAGCTGGGCTTCTCTCCCCCGACTCTCCCCGGCTGCCCGAGGCTGAGGAGTGAGCCCGGGAGCGTGGGCCCGGCTGTGTGGCTGTGCATGTGCGCAGGAGGGTGCATCCAGCTCCGTGGAGGCAGGCAAGTGTCTCCATGGTTACTCCGAACCTGAGCAGACACCACACAGATTACCTTCGCCTGGAGCCTCCCGGCGCCGCCGTCCACCCAGCAGCGGCCCACCCGAGCCGGGGCCGGGCCTCACGGCCTGCCCGCCCGCTTCCAGGAGCCTCCCGTTCTCATTACTCCCATTATTAAACCTGGCACTTTATAACAGCTAAACGCTTTCTAATTATTTACAGGTTCACCTTCAGAGCACCCCGCGAGATAATGAGGCCGCTGCACATTTCAGTAATATTACACTCCCCCCGCAGTCTCCACTGGAGCAACAGTGCTTATTACCCTGCTCCTGCCGTTCACGGCCCTGTCGGGGCCACAGAACCCACTGAGGGTGACTTTTACACGTGGGGACACTGAGGCACAGATGTCTAAGACTTCACGGCAGGTCGGTGTGTGGCCACAGAGAGCATGCTGGGATTCTTTCCCCCCCATTTCTGTAACACTCTACACCAAGGAGGCTTAATGAGTCGCATCTTATGTGCCAACTCGAGCCACTGGTGATGGCTAATGGGTGGCTGTGCTGAGAAGGATTCCGAAGCGGATTCTGAAGTTTGCAGGAGAAAGGAATGCGGTCAGCTAAGGATGTCAACCCTTGTGCTGTGTGGTTTGTGTCCCTTCCGAGGACAACAGAAGTCCCAAAGAAGGTTCTACAGGTTCTCAATCAGGATGAATGCTGTCACCCAAGGTAATAAATACCTGGCAAAGCCTAGACACTGGTGATTGTCACGGCCGGGGACACAGGCTACTGCCACCTAATAAGGTGAGAGCAGAGAGGTTTCTGAACAGCCTACAATGCATAGGACAGTCCTTGAAAGAATTATCTGGTCCAAAATGCCAGCATGTTGGCAGACACACACAGGTCATACACACACACACTGTGGGCTTCTGTTTACCAGTATGCCAGAGAAGACACACACAGGCATATAGGAGTGCGTGTACACACACACACACACACACACTGGGCTTCTGTCTACCAGTATACCAGTATGCCAGAGAAGGGTCAGAAGTTAATATTATTTTTTTTACTTACTTACTTATTAATAGGGGGGGGTTCATTTTATTTTAATGAAAGTTTACAGAGACTTTATGTTTCCATTCATTTATTGCACACTTTCCTCTCTGCCCACCCCATCGCCCTCCCCCAGTTCACTTTTCTCTTGGAAAAGTAAAAAAAAAAATCTTTCACTGTTATACAATCCCCCTGCCCAGTCCACTCCACTATGCAGCTTTCATTCTGGACTCTTGTCATGACAGTAATACCTAATCATATATTCCTCCTCAACAGTTCTCTCCCTCATCTGTTTCAGTGCAGTATACATTATTTATCCTCTCATAGTTAGCCCCCTCAACTCCAATGTCAGTCCCGCTTTACAAGAGTGGCACTATGCAGTATTTGTCCTTTTGTGACTGAGATATTTTACTCAGCATAATGTCCTCCAGGGTCACCAATTTTGAATAATATTTCATGAGTTCCTTGTTTTTCAATGCAACATGGTATTCCATTGTGTGACTACAGCACAGCTTCTCTATCCATTTGTTTGTTGATGGGCACTTGAGTTGTTTCCAGCTCTTTGCTATTGTGAACGAAGCCACAGTAAACATGGGTGTGCATATATCTGCTTGGGTGGCAGTTATGGTTTCTTTAAGGTATATTCCCAGTAGTGAAACAGCTGGATCAATGGTATTTCTATTTCATACTTTTTTAGAAACACCATACCACCTTCCATAAGAAGTTAACATATTTTATAACAAAAAATAAAATTACTATTTTCCTCCCTAAACTTGTTCCTCCCTTTTTTTCTCCATCTCAGGAAATGGCACCACTCATCAGTTTCTTGGGCCAAAATCCTAATCAGTGGTCGCCTCTGACTCTTCTCCTTTATCCAGACTCTTCATCAGATCCTGCTGGTCCTTCCCACAAAACAAACTGTCTGTCGGCCATCACCATGGTTCAAGAAACCATCCTCCCTCGTCTTGGCCATCTTGGTGGCCTCCTAACCTGATCGCTAGCCCCTCTCAGGTACCTCCTTTCAGCTCCCTGCCCAGGCTGGGCCCTCTGCATGTGCCACACCCTATGCCTCATACTTTGCCCCCAGAACCTCACAGAAGCTCAGCTCAGACATGTCACCTCCCTAAAGATGCTCTGTCCCCTGAGTGCTCATTCACCCTCCACAACATCATCAGCACCTTTTCATCTCCTCGATGTAGTTCCAACTCTCTGAAACCATCTTATTGATTTGTTTGTTTATTGATTGGTTCACTTCCTTCAAAAATAAAGAATAACAAGTTGCAGAATAGGAGCCTTGTTCTTTTTTTACTGTAAATCTTGGGATTAAACCCCAGGGCCTAACGAAATAAGTCTGGCTTTGATTTCAAGAAGAGATGCTTTTACAGCAATCCCAAAAAGAGACCTCTTCCAGGTTGAAGGATTCAGGAGATGAAGAAACCTGTCAATCTCATAGTCCCCAGAACCTGAGAACTCTCCCAGGCCTACACCCTCTCTGGATATGTGGGCATATGAGCAGCCCCCCAAAACCTTCCACATCTTGCCTTCCAGGCACAGTAGTGCTGGCTGCCCACCTGCAATCTCTTAGAACCAGGTGAGATCAGATTAAACTCTTTTCCCATCCAGGACCCCATCCAAGGCCATCTCTCTACGTTCATTCTATGAATCTTATCCAGCCTTCAAATTAGCAAGCATCTGAGTCAGAATTGACCCTACAGCAACGGGGCTGGTTTCACCAGAGAACTTACCCTGAGCCAAGCACCAAGAATTGTGCCCATTTGTTACATCCTATCAATCACCCATCAAACCCTGAGATTTGCATTTCATTATACTCATTGCATGAAGGGTAAAATGAAGCATTATTAGGTTCACTCATGTCCTCAAGGTCCCACAGAGGTAGTAATAGAAAGACTCACATAAGTCAAAGACCCAATGCTATCCACCTGATTAGTGGCCTTGTGGGTAAGCAGTTGTGCTGTCAACCCAAAAGCAAGCAGTTCGAACCTACCCAGAGACTCCACGGGAGAAAGCTAGGTAATCTCTTCCCATGTGACTTACAGCCTCTGAAAACTCACTGAAGGGTCAGTTACAAGTTGGTTCCAACTCGATAGCAACGAACATCTAAAAGGCAGGCAGTTCAAATCCACTGGCAGCTCTGAGGGAGAAAACCAGGCAATCTCCTCCTGTACAATCTACAGCCTCGGAAAACCCCTTGCAGAGTCAGCTATGAGTGAGTTCCAATTCCACAGTACACAACATCAAGATAAAGACAGTCCATCAGGAGAAAGTGCCGGGTGTGACATTAATGTACTTCTGCAACTTAACAAATGTGAATGAATGAGTCACGTGAGTAAGTGAGCAAATGAATAAACCACAACCATGGGCCGGACTTTCTTGATTCAAAGTCCAGTGCTGCCTAACACACTCTCTCCTCCTCTACCCTAAACAGAAGATGTGAGCGCCTGGTCAGGGATATGCAATCTGCCCCGTTCATCATCTGTCACGAGAAATGCTCAGGCAGATACACGAATTCCCACTGGAATGAAAATCAATCGATTGTCAACTAGGTCTACCAGACCACAGAAGGCATTTCCACTAACCATCTTATCTCCACACAGCACCAAGAAAGAAGGCTGAAAGGACTTAACCACAGTCTGTCTGGCCCAATATCAGGGAGCCTTACAGAGGCGGCGTCAACCCTCTGCAGGACCTGAGCTCCTTTATGAGGAGACCAGAAAGCCCTCAGCTTCAGACCTCTTCCTTACTCTTACAGTCGGCTCTTCATCCACGCAGCATCTACGATTTCCAATGACAATACGTGGCTGAACGTCTACATGGACAAGCAATGGTGCCTTGCTTCATGACTTGCAAAGCAAAACCAGGTGGGACAGGGGCCGGGGAAGAAGCACATTGGAAAGGAGCATTTCAGGACCACCATTTTCCTCAAGAAATTAATTGTACAGCATTGTACATAACGTGGGGGCTATTTTCCATCTAGCAAAGTTGCAAAGTATGGGCCAAATCCTAAAAATTAAAAACAAAACCAAAATAACAGAAATCTGCTTCTGATATAAATGCCAGCCGGTTGTACCTCACAGCAACAGGGTGCAGAGTGAGATGGATTCAAGAGAACCCATTCACCACCCTACTTATATATAAATACGAAGCCTGGGAGGGCCCTTCGTCCCCAAAGATAGCAAGATGGTGGGGAAATGATCATAAATAGGGCTCCGGGACAATTCCACCACCTAAAAGGCGAATGATATTGTCGAGGTAGCATGTCTTTGAAATGTACTTATTGCAAGAAGCACAAGGTAATTATTGAAAGCATCTGTTTGAATTCCCAAGAAAACATAAACTCTGCAACCAAGACTTAGCAAATTAGAGACTAGGAACATATTTCCTTAAAGGGAGAACTTCCAGAAAAACAGTCTAGGTGAAATGAAAGCCAAAGCAGGAAAGGAGGAACAGCAAAGGGGCTAAAAATGCAAAAACAGAGTAAAAAAGACACCAGTGAGGAGGTTCAAAGCCGGATCAGTCACAGAAAAGTACCAGGGTCAGTGACAGTAAATTCCAGGAACGTAAATCACTGCCAGAAAGCAAACTTAAACAATGAGTCAAGAACATCATTGGGCACAACATGATTAAAACACCGAAAATGTGGCCATCCTCTGAAAACCAGAGAATCAGGCTGCTGCACAGGGCAGAGAGGGCGAGGAGACCACACACTGGAGACACAGGCAGGATCAACGCTCCCACATTACTTTCAAGCCTGAATCACAAGGGCAGGAAATAGAAAGGATCTGAGGCTTGGTGTCCTCTTTCTGGAACATTCCAAACTCCCAACACCTGAGGAGCCAACTTTCTAAACTATCTTGGAATGTAACAGAAGGAATCATAAGTGAAATTAAACGAGAGAAAATTACAGGCACAGAACTTAAGAGAACAGAAATTCATTTTATAAATATGGCGTTCCTGAATAAAAGCTTGGGGGGGGGAAAGAGAAGAGCAAAATAAATTAAATGAGAAGAAAGCCTTCCTACGCAGACCTCAATAGGTCCCAGATTTAAAAAATCACAAGGAGACGTGTTGCTGCAGTAGTTAGGCACTTGGCTGGTAACCAAAAAGTCAGCAGTTTGAATCCATGAGCAACTCCACAGGAGACTGAAGTGGCAGTGTACTTCTATACATATTTGCAGCCTTGAAAATCCTTCGGGCCAGTTCCACCCTGTCCTATAAGGTCACTATGAGTTAGAAATTGAACTGATGACAATGAATTTGGTTAAGGATTAAAATCTCTATTTTGAGAATGAGTTGGGGGGAATCAGACAAGAATTTTGTTGTTGTTGTTATGTGCCGTCAAGTCACTTGTGACTCATAGCAACCCTATGTACAACAGCCCTAAACCCTGCTCTGTCCTGTGCCAATTGCACTGTCTCTGACACTCCCATCCCGATTATCCCAGTCACTAAATCAATCCACCTCATAGAGGGCCTTCCCCTCCTGTGCTATCCCTCCACCCTCCCAATTTAGGGGGATGTAAAGTCTCTCACAATGAACAAATAGTAGTAGACTGACACCTAACATCTCTTAATCAACATTAGATACCAGACACAGGAGGCTGATGCCCTCAGGACATTGAGGGAAGGTTTAAACTTGTGGAGTCTATACCCAACCAAGTGCCATTCATATGCAAATGTCATGGAAGGAGTCTTAGATATGCAAAAGCAATGAAGGAGGTGGTGTGTACTGAGAAGAAAATCGACGCCCCGCACCGCTGCAAAGTTCTAAGGGTATCTTGGCCTCTCACGTCACTGATGTCCCTGTCTCACTACAGTCTAGCTCCATTAGTCTTCTTTCTGGTCTTTGAATTTCCCAAATCAAATTCAATTTTGCCAAATCAAATTCAAACCTGCCAAATCAAATTTGCTGTTTCTTTTCCCTGCGTACCCTTTCTACAGTTTAGCTCAAAGTTGGTTTTTCTCAGACTTTTTGTCTCACTTGACTGGCATCTTGTCAGAAGAAGATGAGGCGATTCCTTATTTCTCATTTCCAACACACATGACCAGGGAACTCTGGTGGCTTAGTGGTAAGAAGCTGCACTGAAATACTGAAGGGACACAGTTCTAATCCATCAGCGGCTCTGCGGGAGAAGGAGAAGGACACCCTCCTCTGGTATGACTAACTGCCTCAGAGAACCTATCAGAGGTTCAGCTATGGGTCAGTTCCAACTCAATGGTACACAACAACAACAACACACATGACTAAAAGTTCCGTGAGGACAGGAACCTAGTATTCTCTTTCACCAATGCACCTGTGTCAAGCCCACAGCTGTCGGCCAGCACACACAAACACACAGCATCAAAGATATCTTTCAGAGTAATTTAAGATATGAATAGAAATGGGAATAGTGCAAAGTAGAGGCCCTTGCAGTTAGCACTGCAACTAATTAAGCACAGAATTAAGATGAAATTACTGTCAAAAGGAAGAATAAAGAAGAGATTTCAAGAACAACTAAATTTCCCATTATATCAGGCAAGATGCAATGCATGCTGCCTCCTTCTCGGTAATTATTAGAAATAGAAGTGTAATTCTTAAAACCCAGATGAACAACAGTATGCATACTTTTTAAAATGATTAATCAAACAATAAATAAACTCTAATCCATACAGTAAGAGATAAAAAGGAAAGAAAGGAAATCTTGTTAAAAGAGGAATAAAAAATCTAAAGCATTTTAAAAAACCCAAAACAACAGAAGTGAGTTTATTCATTGTACAAACAAATGTTACTTGGTTAAATCCCTCAGTTTTTCCCAAAAGAAAGAATCTAATTATACTGTTCTTACCAGATACATACTTAACAAAAAGACATGAAAAAGTAAAAACAAATAGGCTAGATAGGGATACATCAAAGGAATATAAACAAAAGAAGGCAGGGATAGCAGTATTAAAATGTGGAAAAATAGAACTCAAAGTATAAAGCATTCACTAGGGAGAAATGGTGATTTTTATCTTGACAAAAGATATAATCCACAATTCCACAATGAAAATATAGCTGTCATGAATTTTTATGATGAATAACACAGAATCCAACTTCACAACAAAAACTGTCAGAAAAACTAATAAAAAGAGAAAAACTCTGACCTGCCTCTTCCAACTTTTGGCATAAAAAAAAATAAAGATTAAAAACAATATAGGGTAAACAATAAACAGCATTAATATTCTCTATTAAGACTGCTGTGGTCTGAACTCATTACCCATGGCTGTGAGTTGGAACCAAGTCAATTCTGACTTATATCAACTCTTCATGGGGCTTCTGAGGTTATGAATCTTAACAGGAGATTATTTATCTTTCTCCTATGGAGCAGCTGTTGAATTAGAACCGCTGACCTTTTGCTTGTCAGCACAATATGTAATTCACTATACCATCATAGTTCCTTGCTTGGACCTATATACATCGGGGACATAACTGTTTGGTGTTTTTTTTTAATGGCTACCCAAAGAAATCTATCAAACACAAATCACACAGGTCACCTTTTCCATCATTTAGTAAATCTAGAAATTAATAATAAAAATCTAGGCAAATACATCAGGAAGAAGGGGCAGAAATGAATAAATCAAGGATAGGTAATTTTTAGGGCTGTGAAATTATTATGAATCACATGGTATTGGTGGACATAAGCATTTGTCAAAACTCAAAAGACAGTATAATATAAAAAGTGAGCCCTAAAATAATTTTACTGTTAAAAATGTATTAACACACCCATACAGTTGTTAGCTACCAGTGAGTCAAGTATGATTAGTCTGATCATAGCAACCCTATGAACAACAGACCTGAACCCTGTCCTATCCTGTACCATTCTCATTATCTTGGACACACTTGAGCCCACTGTTGCAGTCACTATGTTAATACACCTCATTAGGTGTCTTCCTCTCTTTTGCTGACACTCTACCTTTCCAGGAACACTATCTGTTCCCAAGGAATAGTCTCTACTAGCAACATGTCCAAAACATGAAAGACAAACACTCACACTAAATCAATTGGTGTTTTTACATTAAATATTATATATGTACGACAGAAACGCAAGATGCTAATAATAATAATAGAGTGTGCAGAAGGAAAGTATATTCGCTGTATTTTCTATAAATCTGCTTTAAAATATCACCCCAGGATCACTAAGAAAACAAAATCTCACAGAATGTGGCCAAAGAGGTGCCGAGAGGAAAATTCATAGCATTAAAATGAATTTATCATTTTGTCTTTTTTTAAACTATGAAAAGCAAAGTCTTCAACGCAAAAACCTGAAGATACTAGCAGAACAAGCCTCAAGAAAGTATACCAAAGGAAATTAAAAGCAATCATAAAAGTTTTCAAACAGAATTGATAAATGTAAGAGCAATAAGGCATCTCCTTTGCCATAGATGGGAATAGTTCTCAATTGCCACTATTGAATATCTGGATCAAAGATTCTATAGAAAAGTGCTGATCAAAAGAAGAGAAATGCAGAACAGAATTTCAGAATCTCCTAACTTTGGATTTTCTGGAGACATGAAGGATATGCCTTGAAATAATCATTAAATCTTTATCCAAAAATATCCCCTGATGTCTTCTTAAAGCAAACAATTAGAGTGAAAACATCTTCCTTGAGCATTATGCTTTTTCAAGAACAAAAAAGTAACAACAGAAAGTAAAGACTAGACAGGAACCTTAGAGAGGGCATTTATCTTACATTAATGAGGGATAAATAACCCAGAAAAGAAGGATGAGAATGGTGCCACAGTTCAAAGAATGTAATTTCTACATGTAGAAACTGGTGATCAATAACTCAGAAAAGAAGGATGAGAATGGTGCCACAGTTCAAAGAATGTAATTTCTACATGTAGAAACTGGTGATCTGATATGTGGTTTGCTATGTATATTCTCAACAAAATATAGTTCACAAGGGGGGGAAGGACATGGGAAGTGTGGACATCAAAAGGAGACAAAAAACTAGAAGGCCGTGTTACAAAAACGGGAGGAAGCTGGCACAAAACATGGAGCTTAGGTCTGACTGTGAAACATCAATACAGATCTCTACAATCATTTCAAGCCTATGTTGTCTTTTCTGGAGGGTCAGTATTCAGCGCGCCTGGCATTATTTTTGGCAGCCTTGAGCAAGGGAGAGAAGACAAAAATACCCACAGGAGTAGAGTGAGGAGAGAAAACTAGCCAAAGATAGGCATTTTTGGTGTGAGAATTTCAAACTTATTTGCATATATTTTACATAAAATGTATGCAAATAAGTTTCAAACTCTTGATGAAGAAATTATTTTCTAAGAATAAATCACACACACACACAAAATCGACTCAAAAAACAGAAAACTGCGAAGTGACCATGGACCAACGTATTCTGCCAAGAATCCTTCCCCAAATCTCTAGCTGTGCTATGATCTCCGTTCACTCACGGATCTGCTTTCCCTGACACCTTGTACACAGCTCCAGCCTCCAGAGTGACCCCAACACAGTGTCTTGTGGTTGCAAGCTGCTGGTTCATGGACAGCACCTGCACAGAAGAATGAAACCTACCTGGTCCTGTACCACCCGCAGGCCTGGCTGCAGATCTGACCGCTGTGACCCATGGGGTCTTCAACTGGCTAATTTTCAGAAATAGATTCTTCCTAGTCCATCTTAGAAGAGCCAACGAAACCTATTCCACATTATAGCAACATGCTATTTATCTCCATACGAAATTGTATTTATCTCTATATGAAATTGAATTTTTTTTTTATAGTAAGAAGGTTGGGTATTAGGGGTTTGGTTTTTCTCTCTGCATCAGAAGTAAGATGCTTATTCCATCTGATGGAAGTCCACCATGGATGCCTGGTGTCCAGCAGAGGAAGGAATGAACATCAAAAGAGAGAAGAACCCCTCCAAATAATCTCTTTTTACACAGGAGAAGAAGTCTTTAAAAAGGAAAATACCCCAGAAAATAGTTTAAACATCAGAACAACGTGAGGTGAGGGTTAACATACAGAGAGATGAAAGCAGGATTCAGAATTTTATAATCCATGACCAGTAGTGGAAAAATGAAAAGAAGGTTCCAAATGTCCTGAGGATGCCACTGGCTTGTGTAGTCAAGAACCCAAGAAGAAGGGACCTTACCTCCAAGGAGCACCCTGGTTGCACTTTTTCCAAGAGATACTTGTTCTTTTAGCAGTCCATGAGGCTATTCTCCGACACCACAATCCAAAGGCACTGATTTTACTTCTGTCATTCTTAGTCACTCCCCACCTTTCAGATGTATAGCAAGTAACTGAAAAGACCATGGCCTGGATTATACCTTTAAAATGACACAAACCTACCTCAAAAAGCAAAGTGTTTAACAGTATGTATTCCCCCAAAAAAATGGAATACACGACATATATGCATATAAGCTCTCTTGAAGTACACCCAGATTCCTGCCACCACTGATGGCCTGGAGCCCTGAGTTCCAGAGGTCACCCTTGCCTGAATTTGGAACCACAGGACCATCACCCACTGACAAATCCATTCTTGCTGTCTGACTCCCTCTAGAACACACTCTCCTTGAGGATAGGGGCTGTGTCTGTTTGGGCCACTGAATCTATTGTGGTCTTGGATAGATTGTGGTTGGATAAATATGATTAAATGCACAAATGCATAAACCACCTCAAGTCATCTGTGTCCTTCCTCTAGATGTAAACGTCATGACGTCAAGGACGTCATCTTTATCTTGTTCCTTGCTATAAGCTCCCTTCACCTAGACAAAACCTGTAATTATAAAAAAAAAATAGTATGCGTTCATGAAGTCAAAGATGGAATAAGTATGAATGAATGTGAAGTTCAAGCTTTCCCTTAGGGTAAGTCCAAGTCAACTGATCCTAAGGGCTTTAGCATTTGGACTTTTTAAAAAAATGTAACAGTTCTTCTGGTATGTAGAGTAGGAGTCATGAAGGTGATGGTGATGATACTGTGGATCTAGAAGGACATCGTGCTTGGAAAGGTGGAAGGTCAGTGCAGGATAGGAAGACCTTGGATGAGACAGATTAACATAGTGACCATGGGAAAGGGGGTAGGTGTGTCAGAGTCACTGGGGTTGGCTCAGGGCAGGGCAGGGTACAGAGCCATTGTTCATAGGGTCTCTATGAGTCATAGTCAACTCAACGACAACAAAACCAGTACAGGCATGAGTTACAGAGACCATGGCTTAGAATAGACACGGCACCAGAGTCTTCAAGAGACGGCCAAGGAGCAGCAACCAGCAATGAGGGCCAAGAGAAACCAGTGGGGCTCCAGCATCACCTCTGAGAATGGCCTGGAGGTGATTCTGAGGAGGGCCTTGCTCTGCAAAGCACTGTGTGTCAATAAACACAGAATCGGAGATGAGCGATTCTCCAAGCATGGAGTGCCTGTCACTGGGGCATTGAGAAATGAGTGGTAGAGCATAAAGTGAGAGGTGTTATGGGGAGGAGAGGGAAGGATGGAGCTTGGACCAGGGAAGAAGGATTCTTGGGAGTGAGGGCACAGTTTAAAGAGTGGTCAAGGTAGAGCCCTTGGGAAAGTGGAAGCATGAAGACCTGAGGAAAATGTGGTGTCGGCTGAGGAAAGGCAAGTGAGAAGGCACTGAGGAAGGGGCAGGTCTGAGTGTCAAAACATTGGGTCCACTCTGACTCACAGGGACTCTGTGGTCAACAGATCTGAAACGTGCCCCATTCTGTACCATCCTCACCCTCTCTGACACGTTCAAGTTCACTGCTACAGTCATTGTGTCAACCAGTCCATCCTGTTGAAGGTCTTCCTCTCTTTTCCTGACCCTCCACCTCTCCCAGCATATCTTTTTCCAAAGACTGGCCCCTCCTGACACCCAACATATGTGAGACCAAGTCTCATCATCTTTGCCTCTAAGGAGCACCCCGCTTGCACTTTCTTCAAACCAGAACTACAAATAGCAAACACACAGAGAAAAGTATTAAATGTGTGATTCCAAGGACAGCCACAGTGAAGAGAGAAACTTGGGCATGATCTGGCCACGAGGACTGGCATGGGAGAGTCTGCAGTGTGACGATCGAGTGGAGTGTTCCAGATATAGAGGAGGCCAGGGCTCAGTGGAGGGGGCTGGACTCGGGGTGGCCCCCAGAGCGGCAGGGAGGCCAGTGTGGCGGGTGAGTGAAGAGTGTTGAGTTAGGAAAGCGGGTGCCACTAGAGAAGGGACCTACCTTGCAAATATGAGGGAAAAGAATGTTCCATATAGCAGGAGCAGCATGTGCAAAGGTCCTGAGGCAGGGAGATCCTATCCCAAAACCAGCAAGGAGCCTGTGAAGCTGAAACAGAGAGGGCCCAGGGGCAATGGAGTCATGAGTGAGGTGGAAGCAATGGAGAGTCCTAAGCAGAGAGAAAGGGGATCTAACTGGGGTCTTCTGAGGTTCCGCTGACTACCCAAGCGCAGAAAGACATGAGAAGGCTGAAGGCCCAGTCCCCGTGGGAAGTATAAGGCTGCTGGGGAAGTGACAGGGCTGCAGGAAGAGGCCCATGGGTCAGCTGTGGGAGTGAGGGCAGGGGAGGTTGGGGCTGAGTACCCCAAAGGGCAAGTCGTGTGAAAGGAGGAGGCCAGGCTCAGATCTTTGAAACAAGAGTTCCTCTGAGCTCCTCTAATAATTTTTTCCTCTTTCAAGTTAAAAAATAAGGGGGGAGGGAGAGGCCAGCACAGGGCTTCATGGGTAATCTGCCAGGTGTTTGAGAAAAGCTGTAAATCCAGATGTTTCTGTAAGCATCTCTGTTTTTAAATGTTGGCAATTTGTTCAAAGACACAGTTAAATAAACCACACTGCAGGGGCCACGCAAAGCGGTCCACAGCTGAGAGTAGACAGGGCTGCCTCTGACCAGGCTCTGTGACCACGAGCATCTATAAGAGGCTGTCAGCCCAGCGACACTGTCCACGACAGACATCACCATCTCAGAGCGGGCACATCTGACCCAAGGTCACACAGCAGGCAGCAGGACTGGCACCTGGGCTGTTTGACCCCGAAGCCTGTGCTCACAAGGCTGCCACCTCCATCACCCAGACAGAAAACAGAACAAGAAACCTCCTTTTACACATGAGGCATTAAAAGGCCATAGAGACGGACGGCGGGTCATTCAGCATCACTAATAAAGTCAGTGCAGGAGCTGAACGCAAAGCCAGGGCTGGGGGCTCCCGAGGCATGTTCTTTCTGAAGGGGTCCATCAGTCCCGGGAACATTGGTGAACTGGTTTAGGGGTGGATGTAGAGAACAGCAGCACAGCAGGCAAGAGCTGGACTCTGGAGCCTTCTGCCCTGTGCATTCTCAGCTTTGCCCCTCTTTCGCTGTGTGACCTTGACCAAGTCATTTCACCTCTCTGTGCCTCAGTTTTCTGCTAGGGTAGTTGCGGTTCCTGCTTCATAGGGGCATTACAGAGATGAAATGAGGTCATGACGACACCTTTCTCTATTTTTTTACGATTTCTTTTTCATTTCTATTGTGGTTTTTTTTTTGGTTGTTGGTTTTTTGGGTTTTTTTTTTTTGTTTTGGTTTTGGTTTTTTTTTATGTGTACCGTCAAATCAGATCTGACTGGTACAGGAGGAGATTGGCCCCTCCTTCTCCAGCAGAGCATCTGGTGGATTTGAACCACAGACCTCTGGGATCGCAGTGCAGCGTCTTGCCACTAGGCCACCAGAGCTCCCTGACAACACCTTTCAAAGTAGGACCTTTCTCCATCCATCCATTCACCCATCCATTCATCAGATGACTCTGCTAACACCACCCACAGATTCCAAGGCCTAGATCTCTCTAGTCATGGACATGATACCTTGTGTGCTCCTGCTCAGGACACTGTAACATGACAGTCTAAGGATCTGGGCAGAGAAGAAGAGAAGGAACAAGGCTTTGGGGGTCCTCTGCTCCACCCTACCAGGTCAATGAGTGGTGAGTGGGAGTGCAGGTGCTTCACTGGGAGGGAGCCTGTCAATCCCTTGTCTCCTGAATCCTAAGAAGAAATCCAGAGTCTATGGAAAATGCCAAATACCAAGAGTTACAGTACCAACCTCTAAGCGCAAGTGTTTACTGAGCAGCTACTGTGTGCTGGTGTTTTAGGCCCTGGGACCCTGCAGTGGGACACAAGGAGCCAGTCTCTGCTTTCAGGGGGCTGAAAACACAGACATAAACCAGGACACCAACATGAGGCTGACGGTGCCACCGTGGGAAGTGAGGATGGGGCAGGGAGGGGTCACTGGGCATGGACTTGCAGGAGGCAGCCTGTGGTCATTGGAGAGCAGCATTCCAGACACACAGGGCAAAGATACTGTACCAGAGGGTGAGTGAGAAGGCAACTGGCAGGGAGGCAGAGGGCACTGGGGAGACTGCGTTAGCTGCTGCCCAAGGAGGGATGAGATCTGATCCACGCACTGACCTAATGTGACAAGAGGGGGAGAATGGGCTGAAGCAGGACCTGGTGAAAAGGACAGATGGGTGTGGGTCAGCCCTGGTGGCCTTGGTGAAGGAGGTAAGGTGCCACCCACCACGCACACATGCTATTTCACTGAATCCTAACAGGGTTCTGATGGTCATTCCTTAAGCTAGAAAACTGAGCATCTTGCCTGAAGTCACAGTGCTAGGTAGGGGCAGAGCCCAATGTTGAACTCCAGCTACCAGGCTTCCAACCTTCACCTGAGAAAGCAAATATTGCTTCACCTTATCAAGGAGAGGCTATTCCTTGAAAAGGGACATCATGCATGGAGAGATGGAGGGTGGGTAAAGAGGAGGACCCCCAACAAGATGGGTTGCCATGGTGACTGCAGCAATGAGCTCGCGTGTGCTAGACTGATGAGGCTGGTACAGGATAAGACAGGGTTCAGGTCTGTTATTCACACAGTGGCCATGGACCATGCCCCATTCAAAGGTACCTAACAACCACAGCAACACACCCGCCAGGAAGGAGTGGTTCTACAGTCAGTCCTAAACTTGCTCTTTCTCCAACATCTCAGGCACTGATGAGACCATGGCTGTCCCAGAAAGAGAGGACCCAGACTTGGGTCACATGTGGCTCCCCGTCTTCCCCATCTGTACCCAACTGACCTCAAGCTCTTCTCCCTTCTCCTCCATCCTCCCACCTATCCTCTCCAAATCACCCTTCCCACGGCCAGTCCCCAGCTAGACTCTCAGTGTACAGTCACCGGGCCTCCCCTTCCCACCTCAGACCCCACAGTCCCTCCTTAAGCCTGGACTTCTGTGACACACACCCCCAAGTCCTAAGAGAAGCCCCAGTCTGTGCAGCCCAGAGACTGCTGTGTCCTGGCCACGCTTGCTCTTCTGTGTGCTGAAGGAGCTGGGTGCTCTCTCTGGGAGCAGAGAGAAGAGATTTCTTTGTGCCAGGTCTGGGGAGAATGCCTCTGTCTGGGACAGGCTGCAGTTCTCTTTGTCCGCGCTGTCGATTTTCAGTGTGGGAAAAGGGGCTTATTAGATTTCCCTGTGGCTGCCCGGAGCAGGGAGAGGGTTTTTTTTTTTTACCCTGAGCACAGAAAGAAATTACCAAGCTGGTGCTTGAGAGGAAGGAACAAACATTTAGCAGCTCTTCTTGACGAGACAGTAGGATTTCACGGTTGCTGAGTTAGAAATCACTTGATGGCAGTAGACTGGGGGGTTATTGTTTGTGTTTTTTAGTTGATCAGTTTGGGTTTTCATTTGGACAAAGGTAAAATGCCAGGAGGGAACACCTCTGTGGTTCCTTGGGAAGGGAGGACGGCAGGATTTTCATTTGGGGGTTGTTGGCAATGGCAGGACTAGGGATGGGGGTGAGATCCACCCCAGGTGACAGTTAGAGGGGATGACGCCAAAATGACTTGTCTAGAAAACGTGCAAGGGGGACAGCAGAAATGCATTATTTTTTTACAAAAATATCCCAGTGCTTAGTTATAACAATAAACATATTGTTTAGAAACCCAGTTTGTTGTAATTGTTATGGATCATTGAGTCAGAACCAACCCATATTCGACCCTTTGTTGGGTTTTCAGAGGCTGTAAATAGTACAAGAGGAAACGACCCATCCTTCTCCCACAGCGCAGCTGGAGGATTCGAACCATGTGCCTTCAGGATTGCAGTGCAGCTTCTTGCCACTAGGCCTTCAGTACTCCCTAAACCCTGCTTACAAGTAGCAATATACCCACAAGGCTAAAAACTGCTCAGTAGTTGACAGTGAGAACCTTCCAGTGGGCTCTGGTCGGAGTTGTCATTTTACCCAATTACAGTGATGTTTGGAATCACGTGCTCTCACCTGTAAACCCACCCCTCTCCTTTGGCTGTGGCCAAGATCATTTTTAGTCAATGAACCTGTCGATTTTTCTGGCATGTTAGCTGCAGTATTGTGGCAATTAATATTTATAAACCTGTATCAATAACGTTTTGAGGATGAAGAAGATGTTAAAAACACAAAAAAATAAAAAAAAAGGCTTCTGCCAGCACTGAAATCCCAGAGGTGTGCAGTTCGAATCCAGAAGATGCTCTGCTGGAGAAGGAGGGACAATCTCCTCCTGTACTAGTCAGATCCCATTTGATGGTAGACACACAAAAAAATAGTTAAGAACGACATTGTAATTAATAGCACGGTCGTTCACTGTAGAATGGTTTTATAAAACCATTTCACTCTTAGTATTCACATAATCTAAGAAATACTACATTTATTTATTTTTTTTTAGAAATACTACATTTAAATCATTTACTAGCATAAGTATCCCATAGTAGTCCATGGTGAAAATTGATTAGGAACATAGCTAAGGATCCTGATGGTTCATAGGACAAGGGACACAGGACAAGTGACATCATGACATAAAGCCCTGGGTGACACTGACCCTGACACTGCTGGTTGTTGGAGATGTTGTTACCTCTTCAAGTTATAAGCAAAAATGGTCACAGAACCCAGAAGAAAGGTTGTCATGGCAACAAAAGTTTACAGCCAGGTACTGGCGCCACCCTTTCGAGACCACGGCAGCACAAGAGCAGGATTTGGGCGCTCGGCTGTTGACATCAGTAACCTGGCTCAGATCGCCCAAATTTCTCAGCAGCATCAACAGGCTGACAATTACTTTCCAAGCTTCCAGAGAAGAACACCGAAAGTGATCTAGACACAGTGATCAAGAGAAAAGAAGAAAACCAGGTTGGTTTTCCTTTCCCAAGGAACCAACCATAATGATTTTTCTACAAAGTACAATATCGATATAGGATGAGGATGTGGTCCAGGCCATGACTGTGGGTGTGTGTTTTTTTCCCCAGGCCATGGTTCTTATGATGACACTTAAGTTCCTGCTTCTATGCCTCCTGCCTGCACCCATCTCTTCCCCCATCACTGGTATCCATACACCCTCCTGTCACTGCAAACACACGCCAGGCTCCCTCACTAGCTCTGAGGCTCTGGACAAATCTCCCAACCTCTCCGAGCCTCTAATTTCTCACCCAGAAGAGGGCATACCAGAAGCATCTGCCTCAAAAGTGAAGTGATCACTGAGTAACAGCTGAGACACAGTCGCAGGGCTTGGCGGGTGTGTAGCACTCAGTAAAAATAATTAACAGTGATTTTAAAAAAAAAATTATACTGGTTTGCTTACAAAGTTCACATACATTGTGTTTCACACTATTCTTCATTCACATTGTGTTTCATACAATCATTCCCATGCATTATGTTTTATAAAATTAATCACCACTGCACCTTGTCCATCATTACCCTGTCTTTTCAGGTCCCCACCAGATCCTTCCCATTTCCTTCACCTTCTCCCTCTACCCACCAAACTGTGCAACTCTGTAGATTCACCCCCACCCATCCTCACACCTCTGCTCCCACCCCTTCCCCCCTTGGACTCCCAAACTTGTTGCACTAGTTTTCCTCCTATTTTTATAATAATAATGGTCTTACACGGTATTTGTCCTTAACTAACACTGATTTTTAAAATATTTTTTAATTAATAATTTTCAAAAATACTCAGGCTTAAACATGCAAAGCTTGACCTACTAAGTCAAGGAAATACCTGCTGTGGTCTTTGGGGAGAGGCCAGGAGGGACAGCAGCTGTAAGAGGCTCAGCTGGCCAGCGGAGCCAGGCAGCAGCAGGAAGGGTTGCACTTAAGCTGCCCTCAAAGAAGGGAGCAAGGTGGCTGGGTTCCTTCACAAGAGGGGTACCTGGGAAGAGGGAGACTTGTCCCAGGTGCGGGGGCTACCAAACATTACAAGGCTTTTCTGGAGCTGGTAGGAAGATAG
This sequence comes from Elephantulus edwardii, assembly GCF_000299155.1. NCBI lineage: Eukaryota > Metazoa > Chordata > Mammalia > Macroscelidea > Macroscelididae > Elephantulus > Elephantulus edwardii. The sequence continues at coordinate 2,939,680 of NW_006399936.1, read as the reverse complement.
GTGTGTCTCTACTCCGAAAGATGCTGGTGTTCATTCCAGAGCATTACCAAGCTCCGCGTGGGAGGGTGAGGTTGGGCTGCTGGAAGCTTGCAGAAGGCTTGCAGAAGGCGGGCAATTTCTGCCAAGCTAGTAAAAAGATTATTTTTTTAAATGCAACCAAGAGTGAACATGTGAACTGTGAGCAGACACCAAAAACGAATCTTATAGGGTGAAACCAGACAGGATCAGGACCCTCTTCAGATGTGGTGTGTGTCTGGCAAACGGCCAGCTTTGCTGAGACAGAAAGCTCCAGAAAAGTTCTGGGGGCACCCCCCCCCCGAAGGCAAGACAGAGAAGGCAGCACCTGACAGAACCTCTGTTTCCTCACCCAACGTTTAGCATGCAAACAGCTGTTGAAGACCTACTATGAGCTAAACACTACCCAGCGGCTGACAGGGTCCTTCCTTCACAGAGTGACGCCCTCTGGGGCAAGCAAGTGACCAAAGAGATGCACCACAACGTTTCTGGTTGTGTCAGAGCACTTGGAAAGGCAGGTCAGACAAAGTCCCACAGCAGGATAAAGCCTGGGGAGGAAGGAAGAAAAAGCCTTGCTGGGAAAACAGGGAGTAGCAAGTGCAAAGTCCTGGAGCCTTAACCTGGGGCTAGTTGGCAACTGCCCCTCTGAGTCAACCATGCCAGCTGAGCCAAACCAGTCTGCTCATTGGGGACCAATAATTGTTGGGCGTACACACACACACACACACACACACACACACACACACACACGCACACATCGATAGTGGAGAGGTGTGCTGGCCCACCTAAACCATTCTAACCTTGGAGAAACAGATCAATTCACTTCCGAGGATCCCCAAACTGCCCCGGAGCAGCACCCATCTCAGAGGTCTGGGCGTCTCGGCCAGCACCTCCTGGCATCTGGCACAGCCCCCTGTGGGTTGCTCCCCTGAGCCTTGCCACCCCCTGGCTGCCTGCCTCGGGGGCAAAGGAAGGGGTACCTGAGAAGTGAGGTGTTTGACCCCCCTTCTGAAAAGTCTGCCCTTGCTCCCCACCCACCTCAATCCTGAGGCAGCCATGGGCTGCCAAGGGCTGCCAAGCCCTGCCGATGTTGGATCTCCTGACGCTCCCTTCCAGGAGGGCTCCCTGGATTCAGGCCACAGGGCTGCCTCTGGGCAAGACTAGCTTTCCAGGAACCCACGGGACTCTGGTGCTTCCTGAGCCCGTGAGCCCATGTGGGAGCGACTTAACGAGGCTGGGGACGAGAGACTGAGCCCCTGTTCTCCTGGCTGTTGGGGTCTACAGTGGGAGGGGCGGCCAAACTGGCAGCAGCGCCTGCAGCCCACCCAAGAGACAGGACAGGGAGGGAGGGAGTAATTAGTGCCCCCAGGAGGAAAGGGGAGGAGTGGGGATGAGTGTGGCGAGGAGTTTGGGCGCCGAAGGAGCGCGCGCCTCTCCGACCTCGGCTGGATGGGGGCGCAGGGGGCGCGCTCCCCAGGCCCCTTGGCGCACGGAGGGTCTTGGGACTCTACCTGAACCTTCCGACCTCTGGGCGTCCCAAACGCCCACCTCCCGCCCGGCGCTCCAGCTCGCGCCCCCGGACCCTGAGCGTCCACCCAGGCCCGCGAAACGCAAGGAACCGAGTCCCGGCGGTGGCGCGGGCCCTCGGCCGCCGGGGAGGGCGCGCGATTGGGGATTGGGGCTCGGGCCTCCGGGGGCGCGCAGCCCGGAGCCGGAGCCGAGCCCGCCGCCGCCCGGGCGCCGCGCGCACTCACCGAGCCCGCCCAGCTCCTCCTCACACGAGTACCAGATGCCGGTGTGGAAATTCCTGAAGAGGAAGCGGTCGTCTCCTGTCTCCCAGCTGTACAGCCCACCGCCGGGGGCTCCGCTCCCTGGGGCGGCGGCGGTGGCGGGGGCGGCCGTGCCGTTGGCCGTGGCGTTGGCGCCCGAGTTGGGGCAGTTGGCGCCCGTGCCCTGGCCGCAGCCCGGCTTGGGCACCCGCTGCGTGCCCTGGCACCAGTACGTGGTGAGGAAAGCGGTGGTGGCGAAGAGCAGCGCCAGCAGGTTCAGGGCTACGGCCAGGAGCGCTCGGCCGCGGCGGCTCGTCTTCATGCCGCCCGC